>NW_021604709.1:0-40832 GCF_004785775.1 Grammomys surdaster | reverse complement strand
GAGGAGGAGGAGGAGGAGGAGAATATTCTTAAAACAGTAGCTTTTTTATGGAAGTCTATATTTGTCAATCTTGGGAAAGGCACAGAACAGATCATATTTACTCTAGAGATAAAGCTTGAAAAGATATTCCAGCCTGCTTTCTCTATGTTCTGCTTTGTTTCTCTCTGATGTGCTTTCTCTGGAGATCTCCAAACAGCTCTCTCTATGTTCTGCTGGAGACACTTCTCCAAGAAATTCTCACTTGCTAGTCTAAAACATTCTCTGGATAGCTGATCTCCTGCAGATCCTAAGCATTGTCTTTTATTTTACATATCAATTCAGTCATTTACTCCAAGTTTCCTTTGATTAGCTTAAGAATCATTACCCCATTACCCCAGATCCTTAATTCTTAGGAGACACCAAGTAGTATACATTTCCTTTAATATTGCAAAAACAGTCAGAGATCTGCTTTTCTAGGTTAAACACAGAGGCTAAACTACCTGGGTGGGACCTAGTCCTGAAATTAGCATTTCTACCACACCTGGGCCTCACCTTCTTCTGCCCCAGGCTGATCCTGAACTCAAGAATTCCTCTGCCTTTGTAACCACAAAGAAAAAAAACACTTAGCTGGGTGATGTCTTCCATGGTCACCACTTCCTAATCTGTTTATCTCCCATAGCCTTCCTTAGTATCTTTCTGACAAGTTGGCTCACAGCATAACTGCTTTTGTTGTTTTAGATTTGTGAAGCCCCTCATACCTCATATTGCATTCTTAGTTTTTGAGAAATTTTATATATATATATATATATATATTGTTTGTTTTGTTTTTCGAGACAGGGTTTCTCTGTGCAGCCCTGGCTGTCCTAGAACTCACTCTGTAGACCAGGCTGGCCTCAAACTCAGAAATCCACCTGCCTCTGCCTCCCAAGTGATAGGATTAAAGGCATGTGCCACCACTGCCCGGCCGAGAAATTATATTTTTTGAACCCATGGTTTTGGAGATCTTTTTCATAGCCTTAAAGGGCTGGCTGTCCTGAAGGTCCCAAAATTTACCGTTTTGCTGAGACATTAGCCTTACCTTGCCTTCTGGACTTGTGTTGTCTCTGATTATCAAGGAATCATTAACATTAACAGGGAGGACATTCCTTAAAGGAAGAGTGTAAAACATGTACATTATTATACAAACAAGCCTTATGCCCATGGCAGCCATTGACACTGTTGAAGGCCCACATATACTGGCCCTGTACCAGGGGCAGAAACTCTGTCATTCTGTCCTCCCCAAGGTCATTCAGAACCTGGCACTCTGTCTTACAATGGAACATGAAAATATTATTTGTTGAATACTGTCTTCATAAAGTATCTGGCAACATGTGACATAAAAATGAAAGATATATTTTAGCTATATATATATATATACCCAGCAGAAATATTTCATTATTATAGGAAAGATATAGTGCTGGGAGCCAAACCCAGGAAACTACCTGCTGTCCTAAGATAACCTAGGAAGTTACCTGCTGTTCTTGAAAGCCTAGTCAGTACAAGGTTAAGAAAGGACGTTCACGGGTCTCAGGCCCCAGGAACTTAGAACATCTGGCATTTCCTGGGAGCCAGTTATGACAACGGGATGGTCTAGGACAATAAGCATATGACAGTAGCATGGTCTAGGGCAATAAGCATTCAATAGTGGGATAGCCCTAAGCAATGACCCTCACCGAAACTTCCTGGTTTGCTGTGTCTTTATAACCTGCACCCAAAATTAAAGTTTCAGAGCGTGATCAGGACCCCAGACTTGCTCTCCATTCGTGTGTCTCTTGTCCCTTCATTCTTTCACCCCCTTCCCTAAGGTCTCATCGAATCCCCGAGGGCTGGGGCAATTTAGGGATAGTGTTGAAAATCTAGCTTGATGGTCCTAGGTCAAGAATCAGAGATCCAAAAGAGACTTACAATGACTATAAACCTTGAATACTTGTCAGCGATCCATTTCTCAAAGGAGGCTCCATTTCTTATAGGTTGACAACTGCAAAACAGCACTTTTAGCTTGGCATCCATGACCCTTGAAACACATGAACTTTGGAGGATATTTTTTCACATTGAAACAAAAAGGTCAATTCTGGAACCAAATATCAGTGACCATGATCTAGTAAAACAGACTAGACTGCTAACCATTGTCCTTACACAATAGCAATGTAACAGTTTTACTGTTTTGTTCACAATAGTAGAACAAAGGAAATTAATAATAGACACATTTAAAATATATGACTGGAAGCACGGCGTGTTACATCAAACTAGGGAAGTCCCTCTGATGGACTTCAGATTTTATTTCATGAGAATGTTAGTTTCTCCAGGGTGAACACTAACTAAGGTAGAATGGCAATGGGGACTATGATCATGCTAAAAGTTATACGGACCTCAAAAACAGATAACTTCCAATGTCGCCACGGATTTCAGTGTTTTCCTTCTTTTCTTTTTTTTTTTTTTTTTTTTTTTTTGGCTCCTTGTAAATGGAATGCTCATGCTAGAGTGACCAAGCCAGCTCAGTCAGTCAACAGGTTCTTCAGAGCAGGAGTGAGAATTAAGAGAAAAGAGATGATTAGACATTACTGCACCATGACCCCAGCCAGTTCTGAGGCTGAAGGCAGGTTTATTTTTTCCCACTTTTCTTTTAAACCACTTTAATTACATGTAAGTATTTAGGTCAGTTCTAGGTTGAAGAACCAGTAATAGGATAGATACAAACAGTCAAGGAACAAACAAGGCAATAGACAAAGTCCTGTGATCACCCCTTGATCACTCTCATGACTGCTGTTTCTAAGGGCTCATCAGGATGACAAAAATATCTGACCCTACTTCCCAGTCCTAGCCCACAGTCATATTGATGCCAGAGGCCTACTTCTTTGTTCTAGCCTAAGACTTAGATTCCTGACTGAATTTACTTCTCTGTTTTAGCCTAAAATTAGATTCCTGCCTGAACTTACTTCCTTGTCATGGCCCAATGCCAGATTCCTGCCTAAAGCCCATTTCCTTGTCCTTGGCCACTGTCAGATTCCTGTCAAGCAGCCCCAAAAGCTCTCCACACTAGAGGATCAATATGCTCTATATTGGTGACAATTGAACCATTCCTCTTCTCTTTTAGAAAGTCTAAGTATAATGTGATTTTGTAACTAGGATAACTTCAGTACTTGTTCCCTTATATGGTGGCCAGGATGTTTTGCAGAAAAAGAGGAATGCACTTTCTCTTTATGGTATCAAGAGTAAATTATATTCAGTTCAAATGATTATAGCCAATTTAGATTGTGGCAAGATTAAAGGAGTGTTTCCCTGGTAATTTAAAAGACATATCTCAACAGCCAGAATGGAAAAATTCTTAGGGGTACAAAGTGTCTTGTCAGGTATCTCTTACAATTCTATGAAGTTGGCCATTTTTAAATCCCATTCACACATTGTGTAACTACTGCTGCCAGTTCATTTGGAGCGAACTTTCTTAATGACGTCATATACACATATACTGAGAGTCCCACTTTTACATTGTCTGACCGTGCACGGCTCAGCAGTGAGAGGATATTATTTCTTCCTTGCTGCAGTCAATGTTGAATGTATTGTAAGGAGGCAAAAATTATAGAAAAAGATCAGGACCCCCATCTGAATTAAAGCTAGAAAATTCACAGGCCTGAGCTAAAGAAAGAAAAAAAGGGAGCTAGCCAGAAGGCAAGTCAGCTAGGCCATTCCAGGAACTGACTTACTACAAAGAACAGCAGAACTACAAATACAGGTTGGTCAAGGTACTCCAGGAAATGACTGACCACAATGGGCTAGGTTAAGGTCACATTCCTGAGAAAAATGTGTGCAGGATGTTTCACACTCCCACCCCGGTGTATGACTTGTGTAAGATGTTTCCCACTCCCCCCACCTTGGTTTATGGCTAACTGAATAATAGGTTGAAAACTTTTCACTATTTTTATGGTATGGGTTAAGATTTACTACTGTTACTCCTTTTGATTTCCCCCTTCACCCCCTTGGTTTGCAGTTTTCTCCTTTAAATACCCCTTCCTCCCAAGCCTCTGGGGGGACACTCCTCTGCCCTTGCTTGGGACACGGGTCTCGACCCAGCGCTGAATTGAGTAAACATTCTCTTGCTATTGCAACAAGTCCAGTCTCTCTTTGATTGTGGGTGAGTCGCGCTTTCCCAAGACTTGAGTGAAGGTCTCCCCTCTCTGGGGGTCTTACAGTATGTGTTTGCTGATATATTTACATAGCTAGCTTTCTAAAAGACTTATTATACAAATAGCCAATTTTTATATACAGTGCAATCTTACATGCATTGTAGAAGGTTGTGCATGTGTATCTTTATGAATTTTGATGTGAAAAGGAAGCAACACAACTATGTTGACTGTCATATGAATTCATCTGCTTACCTGACTCACTTTTACCTAAAAACCTTGATCAATGTTTTTAAGACTACTTTGGGGACGCCGGGCGGTGGTGGTGCACGCCTTTAATCCCAGCACTTGGGAGGCAGAGGCAGGCGGATTTCTGAGTTCGAGAGTTCGATACTAGCCTGGTCTACAGAGTGAGTTCCAGGACAGTCAGGGCTACACAGAGAAACCCTGTCTCCAAAAACCAAACAAACAAACAAAAAAAAAAAAAAAAGAAAAAAAAGAAAAAAGACTACTTTGGGGAAAGAATTCATTTCCAATGCAAGTATTTAAACAACATTTCAGCACCCATTTAGTGGTATTTGATCAACATAAAGCATTAAAAATAAATGCCATGCGCTGATCATGCCGCTTTCATGAGCCAGAGGCAGGAGGATCTCTGAGAGTTTGAGCATATACTGGTCTACAAAGCATGTCCATGACAGCCAGTGCTCAGTTGCACAAAGAAACCCTGCCAAGGAAAACAAAACAAGACCAACCAAAACAGAAAATTTATAAAAAATGAAAAATAAAAATTCTAGTTTATAGCCTTACCAACTAACTATATATATGATATGTGGGATGTAGCCCATGGTAGTTCATCTTTTTGTCACATATGAGCTAGAGTCATCTGGAAAAGAGAACCTCAGTTGAAAAAAGTATACAATACACAGGTCTGTAGCATACTCAGTGGGGGATTTATTTGATTGACACGTTAGGACTTAGCCCATCCTCTTTTGTGACACCTTGGTAAGTTGTTCAGAGCTGCATAAGAAAGGTATGTAATGAAGCTGGAGACATGACACCCTGAGCAAGAGCACAGACTGTCCTTTCAGAGGACCTGTTAGTTCCCAACACCTACAACAGACAATATAAAACTGTATGTTACCATGGCTCCATGGAGAATATATGTCATTAGTTGCCACAGGTCAGCCTCTGAGACATCTCCTTTCTTGTTGTCCTTTCTCTGTTAGGTAGCAGAGGAGGAACACTCTGTTGGAGGGTAAGAGTTTGTCTTTAGAGGTTTGGGGATAAAACTTTGTTTTAAGAAATATTAGAAAAAAAGCCAGTCAGTGGTGCCGCACAACTTACATTAAATACTGTAAAAGAAACAAAAGTAATTTTAACATGACAATTAAAAGAGCCTTAACACATACACTAACACTTGTTTGAAATCCAGATCCTGTTCCAACTTTATCTGTAGTTAACATAACAGCATAGAGAACTGCAGCTAACTTTCAATTATGTCTCTGAAAATGTCCAGAACCAGCCTTCCAAATGAAGACTGTTATTTCCAATATTGGATTGATTTCTAGACCAGTCCATGATTGAGTCTGAATAACTGGTCACCTTTAAGAAAAATACAAGTGACATTATAATTTTGCTTTTTGATTCTCTATCCCATAAGGTCTAAAACCTTGAGGCAAGGCAACTTGTCCAATCTGGGATATAGGTAAGCAGAGGTGGGTCAGGAACATAGGTCCAATACAGCTTCCCAGTCACTATTGTCAGGGTACTGAGCAAGCTCACAGGTCAGCATCATTCTTTGTCCCAGCAGCAGAATGTCTCACCAATCACTCTGGCAGTAACCATTTTCCTTCAGCATCCTGCAGAAAAAACAAAAAACCACAAGCATAGCCTCTTTCCCATGTTCAACACATGATAGGGATCATGCCATATGCCAGTAAGTAGATCCTTCCTTTTTATGTAGGCATAAGTATGCCAAATTGTAGTGTGCCATAGACACTCAGCAGCAAGTTCCTTGGCATCCAAATTTTTAAAAATCTAAAATGAAAAGAACATGATTGAAATAATTTTGTTGTATATGGGGATATAACTCTGCATTTTTTATTTTATGAAGATATTGTTTTAAAGTTCCATGGCCCATTCCACAATACCTTGTTCTTGAGAAGTGTAAAGAATCCCAATGCTGGGCGGTGGTGGCTCAAGCCTTTAATCCCAGCACTTGGGAGGCAGAGGCAGGCGGTTTCTGAGTTTCAGGCCAGCCTGGTCTACAAAGTGAGTTCCAGGACAGCCCGGGCTTGTCTTGAAAAACAAAACAAAAAGAATCCCAGTAATATGGGAAATATTCAGTTGTTGACAAAAAGTCTCAAATGCTCGACTGCAATAGCCAGTTTCCTTCTCTGTTTGAATCTGATTTGGAACAGCCAGCATAGAAAAACAATGCAGGCAATAACTAATTACATTTTTAGTTGCTTCTCCTGTTGAAGCAGCTGCAACTAGAAAGCCTGGGAGGTTGTCAATAGTCACATGTACATATTTTAATTGTCCAAAATCAGAAATATGAGTAATATCCATTTGCTATAATTGATTAGGTATGAATCCTCGAGGATTAACACCATTATGTGGTACAGGTAGAAATTGAGGACATTCAGGAAAAGTCTTTACAATTTGACATGCACATTCTCTAGAAATATCAAATTGTTTTCTCAAGCTATTACTATTTTCATGATGTAAAGAATGAGATTGTTTGCCTAACTGTTCCTGTATAAGGCCTATAATCTTCCTGGTATCTAAATCTACTGTGGCATTGCCTTAAGGGGTCCAAGCAATCCAGTAGGAGCTCTTAAATGTCCTATAAAGTTAAGGAACAGTACATTCGCTTAAATTGAGTTGCATTTGCATAACTTATTGCAAAATTTGAGAATTAGCAGTATCTAAAACAGGAACAGTTTCAAGTAATTGTAAACCATGAGCTATATATTGGCTATCAGTGTTGTAGGATATATTTAAATCTCCAACCCAAATATGACCAATCAAAGAAAACACAACTGAGTAATTATGAATATATTCTGTAAGTCTAGATTGGGCAGATACCCATAAACTAATCTGTTCCCCAGCTATGAGTCCCTTACAACTTGAGGATTTTCCAGACCCTGTGTTTGTTCTTCTACCTCCTGCTTCCCAGTCATCCTCTCCTTAGTCGTCTTCCACCTCCATTGTCTTCCTTCAGTCCTCCAGTCATCCTCCAGTTGTGCACCCTCTGCTCTCTTCCCACCAACTTTTGTATCTCCACCTCCCCTTCCTCTACCCAATCACTGGCTCAAGCCTTTATTTTACAAATTAAAATGGGCAGAAGGTTCACTAGAAATCTCCTCCGCAGCCTTTCACAGGAAAGGGGAATTAGTATCAAAATACAAGGCCGGGGCTATCCAAAACAGGTGTCCATCAACTAGAAAGGACTCTAATTTCAATCACACTATAAGAAAGGATGATGTTTCATCAAATGTCAGTTGAATCCAGAAGATCCTTAGTCAATGATTATATAATTGAGGGTCCTCTAAGCTGGAAACTCTTAATCAATTTCTAGGTACACTGGACGTTCTGAATTTGAACCAAACTAACAGAAAATACTTAAGCAGATAAACAAAACCCAGAATAATTCTAATAAGAAAACCAAAACCTACATCCTCAGAAAGGAAACCCATGACCAGATGCAATCACCATGAATTTTCACCTAGGCTTAAAGAACAACCGTGACCTGTAATCCTTAGGCTGTTCCTTGATGTAGGGAGGGAAGGATGACAATCACATATACTCCAAGAAGCTAGTATGATGCTAAATTCAAAGATGGATGAAGGCATAATAACAAACAAAGTTATAATAGAATTTTCTTGATAAGTAATGATGGGAAAATCCAGTGTTCAATACACGGCTGGGGATATGAATCAGCGAGCAGAGTAACATCTAGGTAAGCAAAAAGCCCCAAATTCAACTCTCCAAGACTAATATAAAAAGACTTACTTTCATAGTCAAAATTAAATCATGATTTCTTCTTCAATATCAAACATTCATTCATTCATTCATTACATGGTCATGTTTGTGTGTGTTCTCAAGATCCTTTCATCTTCAGCATTCTGTACTTCACTGAAACAATATTTTCAGTGTTAGCTTTGTCTCTGATTCTATTTAGACTTTTTGTGAGCCCATCACGGGTATTTCTTCATTATAACACAGCGTTTGGTGAGCCATGACTTCCATGAGTGTTGGACTTTTTGTAGCATCAAATCCCACACCTGATTAGTTAGAACTCTCAGCTTCTAATAGAGGTGATGGGCGATTTATGAATTTTTCCATTAAAATTTTGAGTTCTCTCTCACTTCAGGTATGAGCTGGCCAGTTACTAAAATTTCAGTTCCACTCCAAGGCTCAAGATGTCAGTGGAAAGCCCTTCATTCTTCCTGCTACTGGACACCATGAGGCCCCAAATTGAGTCTAAGGCACTCCTTGGCACTGTGGCCATAGGCACTCATGAGAGTCTATTTCCCTGGAGGATGGGCTGATGTCCTTTGAAGTTTCTATTTCTGAATTTTACTTGAGGTTCCTGGCAGCAAAAATCCAATTCATATATTCTAGGATAACATGCCTTTTCTAGGTTCTAAGAGTTCTCAGGGTTCATGTTTTGGATTTGTTCACATTTGAAGTTTGTGAATATATACCTGGTTATAATACATCCTTGGAATCCATGATGGTCTCAGTCTCTCTACAAGTTGATTTTCTGAGGTGATACATATGTCCATGCTGTGGGATAGGTTTTTTTATGGGAAAGTCTTCTTCAAGAAGACAGGATAGGAAGATGATGGCACAGGTTCCCCTACTTAGAGACAAAGGAAATTAAGGAGTATGCTCTGGATTTATTGTTGCATCCTGCCACATAATGAGGTATAATATTCACTGATACTGGGTGAATTTCTTTCTCCTGATCAAATTTGTTGCCATTACATTCTGTTAATTTTACTGCTTTAAGGCATGCTTGATTTAAAAAAAAAAAAAAAAAAGCCGGGCGGTGGTGGCGCACGCCTTTAATCCCAGCACTTGGGAGGCAGAGGCAAGCTGATTTCTGAGTTCGAGAGTTTGAGGCTAGCCTGGTCTACAGAGTGAGCTCAAGAACAACCAGGACTACACAGAGAAACCCTGTCTCAAAAAAACCAAACCGGAAAAAAAAAATGCATGCTTGATATACTGTTCCTAGTATTTCTTCAAAAAGCTTTCTAATGAGGTGTTGGGAAATTTTTCCCTTGAGATTCCTTGTGAGGATATTGGTGATGTGTCTTCTTCATGGCTCAGCCATGGGTATGACATGACCTCAATAACTGTGGGCCTCTTTCTATCATCCCACGTCAAGTGTCTGTTAAGATTACTAAGATCATATTTTACTTGAGTCTTCTTCCCACAACCTCCAAAACCAGCAAGCATTTCCCATTGAAACACACCCAAAAAACACATCCAGAAATGAGGCAACACTAAGTCAACACACTCTCTGAAAATCCAGAGAACCAACAGAAACCCAGGATCAAACTCCACCCCAAAGAAAACAAACCAAAGAATCATACCTAGGCCTATAATGAAAACAAACCTAGATGTCTAGACACCAGCTTAGAAACACAATCAATGATAGCCAGGAAAATATGTCACCGACAGAACAAAGTTATTTTCCCACTGCAAGTCCTGAATATTCCAACATAACTGAAAGCACAAGAAAAAGACCTTAACAACAACTGTTTGAAGGTGATAGAGGTTCTTAAAGGGAAAATGGATAAATGCAGGAAAACACAATCAACATACAAGACCAAGAAAACCCATGAATATAGCAGGAAAAACAGGCAAACAGTTAAAGAAAACATAACTGTTCATGACATACAAATGGAAATAGAAAATCTAAGTGCGATTGAAGCATCCTCATTTGGGTCTTCCTTCTTCTTAAACTTCATACTGTCTGTGAGTTGTGTCATGGGTATTCTGTAATTTTTGGCTAATATCCACTTATCAGCAAGTACATAACATGCATCTCCTTTGGGTCTGGGGCTCAGGATATTTTCTAATTCCATCCATTAGCCTGCAAAATTCATGATGTCCTTGTTTTTAATAGCTGAAAGTTGCAAAGATGTCAGATGTGAGAGTCTTCCAGGATAAAAATGCAGAACAGTGGCAATAGGGAACCTGAAAAGATCACCTCCAGTACATAGAGAGGGTCCACAGCATTGGCAAGGGGGCACCCACTTATCTTCAAAAATTTTGACTCGGAAAAGCAGGGATAAAATGGAGCAGAGACTGAAGGAAAGGTTATTTAGTGACCTGCCCAAATTGGGATCCCTCCCATGGGCAGGCAACAAACCCTGACACTATTACTGCTGCCATGTTGTGCTGACAGACAAGAGCCTATCTATTATGGCTGTCCTCTGAGAGGCTCTAGCAGCAGCTGACTGAGACAGATGGAGATACTTACAGCCAACCATTGGACTGATCTCAGGACCAAGATGCAAGGGTTAGGGGATGGACTGGAGAAGCTGAAGGGGAAAACACCCCATAGAAAGAACAATACTATCATCTAATCTGGAACCCTCAGAGCTCCCAGAGACTAAGACATCAACCAAACAGCATACATGGGCTGGTCTGCAGCCCCAGACACATATGTACCAGAGGACTGCCTGGTCTGGGGTCAGTGGGAGTAGATGTTCTGAGCAAAGGGCTTTTTGGTGGTGGTGGTGGTGGTGGTGGTGGTGGTGGTGGTTTTTTGTTGTTGTTTTGTTTGGTTTTTGGTTTTTCGAGACAGGGTTTCTCTATATAGCCCTGGCTGTCCTGGAACTCACTCTGTAGACCAGGCTGGCCTCGAACTCAGAAATCCTCCTGCCTCTGCCTCCCAAGTGCTGGGATTAAAGGCGTGTGCCACCACTGCCCGGCTGCCAAGGTTTCAGACTTAATAGTAGGGAGAAAGAAGAAAGAAATGATTTAATTCTACTCACAAAAAAATATTTTTAAAACGTGAACACACTTTATGATCCAATATTCTTCACAGACTAAACGTATGTACTAGAGGACACCAAATGTTACTCCTATCTTTTCTGTCAAATTGTGTATTTTCAGACAGGAAAATTAACATTCCTGTTAGGCACCATACACCAGTTTGTCTAGATCTTGTGTTGCTTGAACTAATGTAAATACAGAAATTTGATTTCTCGAAATAAGTTCATTTCCTCATGCAGATTCTTGATTGCCCTGCTGTGTGCCGCCGCCCCCTACATGTTAAAGACTACTGGCAGCACATACTGAAGATAATAGGGTTCTCAGGTTTTGTATCTTGCTGAGTGTTTCTCTGCAAACAAGCCCCTGCCCCAAATGCTCTGTGAAGATGCAGCCCCCATAATAAACGTATCCAGAGGCCACTGTCTTGTCGAAGGAGATACAAGAACCACAAAGGCCCTCACATGCAGCCACATCTGTCTGGCTGCTGCTTACCATCCAGCTGCTGGGAAGACCCACCACATGTGCACCCTTTGCAAAGCTGCTTCCTGAACTTACCATGTCTGGAGTTTTGAGCTTTTCTGAGATCTTTCACAGCACCCAGCAGTGGGATTCAGAACATATCACACAGACACCTTTGGGCCTGCTCAGATTCAAACAGAAACTAGTAGGCTCATTACCCGGAAGAGCCTCCTCCTCTTCTGAGTGGCAAGCCCGTCTGGAGGTTCTGATTGGCTAGTGAGTCTTGAGTGACATGAGCACCACCTTTAGGATTCTAGTGTATTGAAGAGAAACTACCTCGTGGTTCCTGTTTGGGACCACTCGTTTTCCAACTATGAAGGTTTCCGTTTCAATATCTCTAGTGCCTGTCTTCCAATGGCCTACCTGTATTTCCTCCCACCAAGCACCTCAGAGGACACACAACTCCAGATCCCTGTGTCTCTGCACTGTGGGCAGTCAGCATTTTGTGAATTTGGACTGTTCCTAAGCTCACAGCACTCAGTAGGCGCTTCTCTTTCTTCCCTCAGAAGTGAAGCTGGATAGCTTGCATAGATAGCCCTTTAATCAACTAACAGTAGAGTTAATCTGTCCCACAAGTGGATGGGCGTCCAGAATATTAACAACTAAAGAGAGACTTTTGGAAACAAGATTTTGTTTTGTGGTTTCAGGCTGGGTTCAGGTAACCTGCATGTATAGTCTGTTTGCCCAGGTTTATTACATTAAGGGTCCAGCTTCCTGATTACCTCTCATCTTGGTTCCCCTGGAATGTGTCTACATGCTCTGGGCCTTCCCCGCCCACAGGTGGGTTCCCTTTACTGTGGTCTGAGGAACGTTAATCTGCTTCTCCCTTATTTCTCTAAATGTTAGGTGTCCTCTGACTAAGGAATGTGCCCCTCCCAGAACAAAATGTGTCCTGGGACAGTAGGATTCTTTGAACTGAGACCTGAGATCCTACCTTAGTAATGAGACAATTCTCAGAGCAAAGCAGGAAAACATAACAAATACTGTGGAGCTCTCTTGTAAACCAGCACATCTGTATACCTCAATTTCACAGAGATAGGCTCTAATGCCAAAAATACATAAATGAATAAATAAATAAATAAATAAATAAATAAATGACTGCACTGCCTTGGACATGGTTAAGATGGTGATGCCCAGAGTTCTCTGTAGTGTCCTTATGGAATGCCACTAACATGGGTGAATGAGAACTGCCCAGTTCCAAAGAACCACCTCCAGTGGCTGCAGCACAGCCATGTAGCCTACCAGCCCAGGTCCCTCGAGGATGCCAATGGCACCATGGATATTCCTAGCTCCTCTAGCTCCCGATTCTCTGTCCTCTGGGCCAGTGTGTGTGCTCCTCTGTGTGAAAGACCTCAAAAAGTGGGATGAGTTTGAAAATCTGTTAGAGGAGAGAGGACAAGTCAGTGACTTCAAATTTGAGATGAAATACTACACACTGCTCTTGTATAGGGGAATCATTTCCTGCAAACCAAGTGACAACAAGACCATTGTCGCAATTATGAAGAGATTAACTATATCATTAAGCAGCTTTCCAAGGAGTCGCTGGATGTCCTCCTAGAGGAAGCCAGTGAGATCCTGGAGGAATTGAGTCACAAACTGCTTGTAGGAGCCATTTGATTCTTTGGCTTTGTTCTGAGCAAAGGGCTTTTTGGTGGTGGTGGTGGTGGTGGTGGTGGTGGTGGTGGTGGTGGTGGTGTTTTTTTTGTTGTTGTTGTTGTTTTGTTTGGTTTTTGGTTTTTGGTTTTTTGAGACAGGGTTTCTCTGTACAGCCCTGGCTTTTCCGGAACTCACTCTGTCACTCTTTAGACTGGGCTGGCCTTGAACTCAAAAATCTGCCTGCCTGTGCCTCCCAAGTGCTGGGATTAAAGGCATGTGCCACCACTGCCCAGCTCTCAGAAAATTTTTAAACACATCTTTTAAAAGACATGTGTGAATGAAGAAGCCATTCAAAAGCTACATCCAGCTGTCCAGGAGCACTCTGTGATTCTGCTGCCCAGACACCAGAGCTACATTGACGTCCTCATGCTGTCTTTTGTTCTCTACAACCATGACCTACCTGTACCAGGGATTGCAGTGGGAAAGGACTTCCTGGGAATGAGAGTGGTCAGTGAGCTGCTCAGGATGTCTGGGGCCTTCTTCATACAATGCACTTTTGGAGGAAATAAACTCTACTGGGCTGAAATCCCTGAATGCTTGAAGATCATGCTATGGAGTGGTTGTGCTCCTATTGAATTTTTTTCTCAAAGGGACAAGGAGTCGAGCAGCCAAGACCTTGACTTCTAAATTTGGTCTCCAGAATATTTTGATGGAACCATTTTTAAAATGGTTTTTCATACCTACTTTGTCCCAGTTAGCATCAGTTATGATAAAATATTGGAAGAAAGTCTTTATGTTTATGAGCCCCTAGGAATTCCTAAGCAAAAGGAATCCACCACTGGATTGTAGAAAGCTAGACATAGTCTCTCTGAGAACTTTGGGGGCATCCTTGTGTGCTTTGCGGACCCCGTATCACTGAGCTCTCTAGCTGCATCCAGCTGAGTAGGAACACATATAACTTGGTGCCAAGATGCATCCCTCAGAAGCAGCCTGAGGATGTGCAAGCCTTTGTCACTGAAGTTGCCTATAAGATGCAGCTTCTGCAGATTGAAAACCAGGCTCTGAGCCCATGGCTCCTGGAGGTTGCCATTCTACTTCTGAACCAGCTATCCATGGACTTAGACGCCCTGGTGGAGAAGACTTTGTGGCTGAAGGGCTTAGCCCAGGTGTTTGGAGGATTCCTGGTCATTGGCCTAACTTTTTCAAATGTTCTCTTTGTTAACCAGGAACTCGGTGGTCATCAAGAGAAATGTTACCATTGTCAGAAGCCAGCAGTTTTCTTGTAATACTTTAAGGGATTTTGTGTTTCTTCTTTAGGTTCCTCTACTTGTTTACCCATGCTCTCCTGTATTTCTTTTTTTGTTTTGTTTTGTTTTGTTTTTTGTTTTTCGAGACAGGGTTTCTCTGTTTATCCCTGGCTGTCCTGGAACTCACTTTGGAGACCAGGTTGGCCTCGAACTCAGAAATCTGCCTGCCTCTGCCTCCCAAGTGCTGGGATTAAAGGCCTGTGCCACCACCGCCAGGCTCTCCTGTATTTCTTTGAGGGACTTTCTTATATACTTCTTAAAGTCCTGTATCATCATCATGAGAAGTGACTTTAAATCTGAATCTTGCTTTTCCAGTGTGATATGGTATCTAGGACTTGCTATGGTGGAAGAACTGGGTTCTGATGTTCCCAAGTAACCTTGGTTTCTGTTGATTATGTTCTTGTGCTTGCCTTTCACTATCTGGTTATCTCTAGCGCTACCTGCACTCACTGTTTCTGACTGGAGCCTGTCTCTCCTGTTATCTTGGTTGTGTCAGAACTCCTTAGAGTCCAGCTGTCTTTGTGATCCTGTGATCCTGAGATCCTCAGCATAAAAGCCCGGGGTTCAAGCTGCTTCTGGGATCCAGGTGGGACCAAGCTCCTGAAATCTTGTGATCCTTCCTGGGAGTCTAGCTTCCACAGGTTGTTGTGGTACTGGATGCAGAGCTATGATCCTGGGCATATTAGAGTTAGTTCCTGGAAGTCCAGCTTCTTTTGGGTGTTATGGGATTGGTCCACTCAATCTACTCAGGTCTTCTCAGGGTCCCTTGGAGACCTTAGGGAACCCATGCCACTGGCTGAGTGGGGGTTCCTGGGTCCCCAGGGGTACCAGTTTCTCCCAGTTTGGGGATACATTGTCAACACCCCCTATATGTATGTCTGGTAAATATTTTTGTTAAGAATACAGTATTCAAAACAAACATGATTAAATAGATTAGGATAGCATTAACATCCTGCCTGTATGTGTTAGCTGGTTTCTCTATGACCTCCCCTATTTGCTACCAGGATTTTACTTTTGTCCAAAAGTTATTGGGTTGTTTTGTTTTGTTTTTATGCACAGAAAGTCAATAACACAAGCTATGTAGACATTTTAAATTTGTATTGATGGTATACTTTCTTCCTGCTTTCTTAGGGGGAGTTCAAAGGAGAAACTCGCACTGGTAACTGAGATACTCCTGAGAGTCTGTTTCCCAGGAGGATGGGCTGCAATTTTCTGAAGGCTCTAAGCTGGAATCTCACCCAGGGATTTCTTGCTGGACAAAAAGCACAAGGAGCATGTGTTAGTATTCTGTCTAAACTCCACCTCCACCTGACAACAACCAGGCATGCTCCTCCCCACAGTGAAAAGGGGCTGCCCACTATAAAACGGGCTGCCTGCCCCCTCCTCTCCCTCTTGCTCGCTTGCTCCTCTTACTCTTTCGCCTTCAGGTTGTCCTCTGCCCCCCCCCCTTCCCTTCTGCCTCTCTCTACGTGGTCATGGCCGGCCTCTACTCCTCTACTTCTCTGCTCTCTCTCTCTCCTCTCACTCTCTTCCCTCCTCCCTAAATAACCCCCCCCACATGTAACCGTCTGATCTGCTGTTATTTGCTCTATGCTGCGCACCAAAATCTAACAGCATGTGCTTGGGTCTAGATTCTGAGTGCTGTCCATGCAGTCCTGTAATGATCTGTGAAAACATGCTTAGTGATTATAAACCCTGGAACAGATACTGGTCTCCGTCCCTCTACAAGTTCTATTTCTGAAGTCAGGCATGTGAATGTTCTAGTGTGAAATGTGCCTGGGAAATATTCTCTTCAGTACAAGCCCTCTTCAGAAAACAAAGGGTTGGAGGCACACTACATTTTCTTCAGTCTTTCCTCTCAGACAGATCAGGTAGCTGATCAAAGTGAAGGTGTGAAGGGAGGGGTACTGATTCCTCTTTTTCTGCAGAGGAAGATTTTGAGGTTGTGTAGGGGTTATTGTACAAACCTGCCCTCTATTTTAATGACATTTGCACTGCCATATAGAATTTTTATTAATAATCAAGTAGACTGCCATTGCATAGTTGTGTTTTTGTTAGCTTAAAGCATCAATGAATTACATTTTGAATGCTAGATTGAGATCTGGTTCCCTTAGGATTTTGACTGTGGATATATTTGATGAGTACACACCAAAGCACAGGCAAGGGTCTTCAAACACTCATAAGTGGGGATACTTCGTGGTAGCCACTGCTACTAGTATTTGATTAATTTTGTGTAAGCTTTGGGGGAAACAATCCAGGACACATGTTTCAGGAAAAAGTCTGACTTTGAAACTATAAATTCTGTCTTTCTGACTGGGGTGTGACTGCTCACTAAAACTTAAAGGACCACTCCCAGGCTCAACCTGTAAATGTGATCTAGTTCTTCTCTTTAGAAGCAGAGGAGGCTGGAGAAGTCATGAATGAGTCATTGTACTGTCTTGACCTTTATTGTGGTCAAATTTGTGTGACCAATGAGGACTTCATTTTCAGGATTATGTAGATTCTCATCACATGGTACTGTTGCTCTAAAAGGCCTTGGATCTTTTGTATTCCCTACTCCATTATCAATAATAATTCTAACCCCCACCTTTGGGCAAGTTCCATACAGAATTAAAAAAAAATCACAAAAACAAAAAAAAAAACGTTGATGATTTTACATCATGTGGCATCCAAAGTTTCTCATGATATGATGATTGTTGCTCTCTTTGTGGCCTCATTGATAGTTTTTGATTAAGTAGATCTTCAATCTTTTCGGAGAGTTTATAAGATAAATCAAAACAACAACAAAAAAAACCAAAAAACAAAAAAAACCATCAACCAGTAAATGTTCTTTATGAGTTGTTACTTGACTTTTCTGTCTCTCTTAATATAAATTCTTCATCACTAAAAAAAAAAAAAAAAAAGGACCAATGCAAGGCCCAAGGTATCAGTGGGAAGCCCTTCAGATTATGCTCCTGACCACCTGTGCAGAACAGTATTTCCTCTAACTCACACCCTTCCACAGCTACCACGGGTGTTATTAAGCATCTCTTTCTCTGGAGGATGGGCTGCTGTCTTTGAGGATTCTATGCTAGTGCTCTTACTCTGAACATCTCTAGAAAAGTGCCTCAATACATACAGGAGCCTGTGTTTGGGCCTAGGTTCTTTGTGATGTCAGTGGTCACAGCATAATTTGAATTTGGTAAATATGTGCGTCTTGTTAATAATTCCTCACAGCTAATAATCCTCCTAGTCTCTGTCTGAGTTCTGTTTTGTCGAAAGGCTTAAGTGACAGGGGCAGGCTTTGTCTGGGAGTTTCCTCTTTAGCATAGACAAGAAAGGAGTAGTGGAAAGTGTAAAAACACTTGTTCCTCTCTTTAGAAACAGAGGGAGTTTGGGAGGTTTTACTTGGGTCTTTGTTTCCTGCTTCTATTGTGTTCAAATATTTATTGGCAAATTAAAGGCTTATATATGATTAAATGTGGTACCATGTACTTTTGTCACGTCAAAGCATATTTGATACTCTGTGTTTCATACTCCAGTTTAAACATAATTCCAGGATGCAGTCCTGTTCCTTCCATATATCTTCCGTGGATCTTAATCATATGCCTTCAGCTTGATGTAGTACAGGTGTCCCTGAACTTCCAGTATTATGAACCTATTTTGGCATCCACTGCAATTTATTGATTATGTAGATCTTCAAGCTCTGGGACTAAATGATGTGGGGTATAAGTTTCATGAAGCTATCTACCGTTTAGTCATTGAATTCTGACTCTATGAATTAGATATTCATAAAGCGCCAGCGTATATGCTTCTCAGAACCTCAGGGAAGCAATATTCAGTTTAATACAAACCCCGGTTCTAACCCTGGAAGTGCTCCACAGGGTGTGTTTCATTGGAGGATAGACTTCTAACTTTCGAGAGGTTTATGCTTGTATTCTTCCAGTAGTCATCTTTCCTTGAAAAATACCCAATATCCCTGTGAAGGAGGATGTGCTTTTATCTAGGTTCTGAGCACTCTGAGTGGTCACATATTGGGGCTTTTCATAATTGAAGTTTGTGAAGAGGAAAACTCTGAAAGCATGCTTAACAGCAATGAATCCTTGAGGCTGATGCTGCTCTCAATCTCCCATCTATCTGTGAGGTGAGGATAATGTCGATGCTATGGGGTTCTTTGGTTTCTGAAGTTCTTCTACAGGTAAGATACAGCAGAAACCACTCTCTGCCCTCATGTCTTTTGCTTTCATCTCCTGGCAGTTTGACAAGAGTGGATGGAGTGAGAGTATGAAGGAGAGCTGTACTGGTCTCTTTTCAGATGCAGTGGGAGATTGTGAAGTTGTGCAGGACTCACTGTACAACTGTACTGTCTGCTGTGGTCACATTGATTCTACATGGTGAAATTCTTCATAATGAATTATTTTCTAAAACATGGCTGGAGTTTGGTTGCTTTAAAGCATCTCTGACTTCCTGTAGTCACTAACCCATTAAAAAATTTCCAATTCTCGGTAGGGGTCTGGGTTCCCTTTGAATTTCTTCTGAGGAATTTCTTGTTGTGTCTTCATCATGGATCAGCTGTGGGTGTAACATAACTGCCAGAATCACAGAATATGTGATTTCATCTTCAGTTAATGATTTTGTGGATCTTTAAGCTCTTGGGAGAGGGGATCACGCATGGAAGTTTGCATTTGGTAAACCTGGCCTTTTGATTTTTGATTTCTCCCTGACATGAGAGATGTCCTGTTACTAAATAGTATAATACCAATACAGGACCCAAAATGGCAAGGGAAGCCCTTCGTACTCTGTGTGCCACAATACTTTGGGAGAAAGGTATCCATTGATACCATGAAGCTTGTGACCTTTAAATTTCCAGAGGTGAGTCTTCTTTCCCTAAACTCAAACCACTGAGTTTAATAAATCCTTTCTAATCTGCTGAGATGTTTTCATGCTTAGTATATCACTGGCCAGTATGGTGACTATGCAAAGCTATGAGAGCCAAACTAAATTCTCTAAAGAGAGGATGGGCCTCCTCCTCTAGATATGATCCTGTTCCTTCCAGTTTTGGCAGGGTTCCCTATGGTACGTGTTCCATAACCAGGTAGGAGTTTGTCCTTGTTTTCATGGCCTGCAGTAGTTGTGTGATGTGAGGATGTTGCAATATTTTCAGAAGCCCATGCTGAGAGCTAATCAAAGTTCCTATACATTTGTCATTTATCAGAATTTTGATGGCCACCAGTTAGTCAGTAATCGGATGGAAACTCAAAGGACCCTAAATCTCAAGTACCAAGACATAATAACATTTTCTTAACATTCTCTTTAGAGGAACTGGCCTTGAGTTCCCTTGTCAGCATCAGAATTTGCTTTTGTTCAAAGACATAATCAAGAGCAACAGCAAATATTGATGCTAGGGAATTGTTATCTACCCAGAATAAATCACTTCTTAAAATGTTTATTGGTATGAATCCTAACATTAAAAGTCAGACATACTTAAATAACCAGTCATAATACAAATGAAGGGTTTAGGAATATAAGAACAAATCCAGGACAAACAGGGTGTGTGTTAAGAATAAATAAGGAAAATAGCAGAAAATCAAGAAAGGGAAATAAAAATGAACAGCCAGGTGAAAGAGTATATCTTTACTTTACAGCACAAAAACTGGACACTATTAGCAGAGTTGTCCCTCAATTAGGATAGACACTGATGTCAATTAAATTATAAGAAATTATGATATTGCATCAGATGTCACTTCAATGCAGGAAATCCTCAAGCAAAGATTTTAAAATTGAGAGTCCTCTGAGTTTGAAAAATTTAAACACATTTCTAGGCACATTTGGATCTACTGAAATTGAAACAAAATGATAGAAAATGCCTACACAGAGAAATACAAGCCAGAATACCTGGAATCGCAAATCCAAAACCTGTATCTTCAGAAAGGAAATCCAAGACTGGATGCAAGCACCATGAATTCTGTCCAAGGCATAAAGAACAGTGATAATATTTGCTCCTCAGGCTGCTTCTCATAGTACAAAGGAAATATGGCATCTACACACCGTCCAAGAAGCCATGATTATGACAACTTCAAAGATAGATAAAGACAAATTAGGGAGAAAAATTATAATAGAAATGTCTTAAAGAATATAGATGGGAAAGTCCAATTCTCAATTCATGGCTAAGAATATCAATCAGTCACCAAAGTCCCCTTCAGTAAAGTATGAACTCCAATTTCAGCTCTCCAGTGCAAGGATAAAAAGCCAGGTGTGATGATTGTCCCACACTGCCTATCAGGTAGACCCTTGAGGCTAAAATTTAGCCACAATGTTTTTTTTTTTAAATCAAATATTTATTTATTACATGATGATGTCTTTGTGTGTTCTCAGATTTGTTCATCTCCAGATTTAAGTACCCCAGTTAAAACAATATTTCTGGCATTAGAGTTGTCTCTCATTCTCTTGAGATATTTTTTAGCCCCAGATTGTTGTTTCTTCATTATGGCACAGCCATTGGTATGCCATTATTTCCATGATGTTTGGCCCCTTTGTGAAATCTAATTCCCATATCTCATTAGTTAGAATTCTCAGCTTTTGACAGAGGTGATGGGGGACAAATGCACTTCTGGACAAAAATTTAGTTGTTGTAGCGATTTAATTGTTGAGACCTCCATCACTTTGAATGGGCACAACTCAGTAATTAAAATGCAGGTCCACACAAAGGCTCAGTATGTCATTGGGAAGTCTTTCATGTTTTCAGCTACTGAACCCCTCTGTGGTACAATATTCATTTTGAGGCACTCCGTGACCCTGAGGTCTTGGAACTGCTGAGGGTCTGATTGTCTAGAAGATGAGCTGTTGCCATTCGAGACTTCTATGCTTGGGCACTTGCCCTGGGAATCTTTGTTGGAAAAAATACAGTCCATATATTTTACAATAATGTGCTTGTGTCTTGGTTCTAAGAGCTTTTAGGCCTCATAGCTTGGTTTAATTCATGTTTGAATTTTGTCAAGATGTGCTTGTTGTGTTGTTTTTGTAATCCATTATGATCTCAGTCTTTCTACAAGTTGTGTTCCTGAGGTGAAGCATGGGTCCATGCTGTGAAATAGGTTTTATATTGGAAGGTACTCTTAGAGAAGGAGATACTTTCGGAGTCAGTTCAGGAGTTATTTTTCCACCCTACCCTATAATATGGTCTAATTTCAACTGGTGCTGGGTGAATTACTCATTCATGATCAAATATGGTGCCATTACATGACCTTGAGGCATGTTTGATATTCTGTTTTTGGTATTTCATCAAAAAGATTTTTAATGAGGGGTTGGGTTTTTATTCCCTTGTTGTTCCTTGTGAGGACACTGGTGATGTGTGTCTTGATGGCTTAGCTATAGGTATGTCAAGACCTGAATGTCTGTGGGCCTCTTTATGTCATACAAAATCAGTAAGTGATTAAATACAATTTTTGTCTCTGGGGAGAAGTGATCAAGGAGACAAGATTCAGGAAAAAATCTGCCACTTGATCTTTGGATTCTCTGACATTCTGAATGGGATGTGCCTCATCACTGAAACCTAGAGGACCTTTCAAAGGCTCCACATGTCAATGGAAAGCCCTTCATGCCATGTGCTACTGAACCCTCAGGGCTCAAAACTCATTGTAAGGCACACCCTGGCACTGCCATCACAGGGGCTCCTGAGTCTGAGTCCCTGTAGTTTGGGTTGATCAGGCTTTCATGCTTGTGCCCTCACAGGAAAAATTCTTCCTGATTGGAAAAGATACTATGCATTGTACAAGGCTCAGCTTGTGTCTAGGTTCTAGGTGCTATCAGTGATGATATCTTGGATTTGTTCCTACATGAAGTTTGTGAAGATGTGCTTGGTGACAATAAATCTTAGGAATTCATGATCGTTTCAGTCTCCCGGTAAGATATATCCCTGAAATTTAGAATATGTCCATGATGCTGCTGGTGATGATAGGGATGTTTTATATTGGAAGTTCCTATTCAAAAGATACAATGGGAAGGACAGTGACCTTGTTTCCCCTCTTTAGAGACAGAGGAATATTGAGAGGTTGTTTATTGGTTCATTGTACCTGCCCTCTCCAGCAGCCAAATATCCACTGATAGCTGGTCTTGTTACACATGATTAAGTATGTTGACTTGCATGTTTGTAAATTTTTTTCTTTAAAGCATGTTTTGATATCCTGTATTCGATAACCCATTGAATATATTTCGAACAATGGGTAGTGATGTTTCCTGGGGAATTCCAATGACAAAATTTCTGATGTCACTTAATCAAGGCTAAGCCAAAGTGTGCCATGACTTCATTGACTTTGGTCATCACTTTGGCATCCACTGTCCTTGTGCTGTTACTCTGGATTGCCTCACTAGAAAAGTGTCTCATTGGGCTGGAGAGATGGCTCAGCGGTTAAGAGCGCTGACTGCTCTTCCAAAGGTCCTGAGTTCAAATCCCAGCAACCACATGGTGGCTAACAACCATTTGTAATGAGATTGGATGCCCTCTTCTGGCGTGTCTGAAGACAGCTACAGTGTACTCATAAATAAAATAAATAAATAAATCTTAAAAAAAAAAAAAAAAAGAAAAGTGTCTCATTATATAAAAGTGACCATGTTTGTGCTTGGGTTCTTCGTCCTATCAGTGGAAATAGCAAAGTTTGAAGTTTGTGACTATCTGCTGGTTGATAAAAATTCCTCTAAGTTTATGCTCCACAAAGTCTCTCTGCGTATCCTATTTTTGAGATGAGGCATATGTCGATGAAGGGGCTGGATCTTTTCTGAGGAGATACTGTTCAGTGTAGACAGGGTAAGAGGCACACTCTACCTCAGACAGACCATTTTCTTGCCTCCTAACTGCTCAAGTAGAGTGTCCCTAGATATTGTGGAAAGTGAAGGAATAGTGGTTCCCCTCTTTACAAGCAGAGGAAGTTTGGGGGGTTTCCCAAGTTCTTTGTCTCTTCCCTCTATTGTGTTCAAATTTTCAATGGCAGGTGAAATTCTTACTTATGATTAAATAAGTTGCCATGTATATTTGTCATTTCAAAGCATATCTGATAGCCTGTATCACATATTCACTTCATGTAAATTATTTAGAACTCAGATCTGGTTCCCTCTGGATTTCCTTTAAACATCCTTTTTAATTGTCCTCAGCTTGGTGCATCTACAGATGTGCCAGGATTTCCATCATTATGGTGCACTTTTGACATCCACTGTTATGACTTGATTAAGTACATCAACAGTCTCTATTTGATGATTGGTGATGTGGGGGTACATGATTTCAGAATGAAATCTACCATTTATTCTTTGAATTGTCTGTCACTCTGAATGAGAGGTACCCAATTATTACTAAGGACCACTCGAAGGTTCCAAATGACAGTTGGAAGTGCTTCTAAATGTGTACTACACAGAATTTATGGGACTCAATGTTCAGTCTAGTACAAACCCTGATTCTCACCCAGGAAGTGTTCCAGATGTGTTTTTCTTGGAGGATGGGCTGTTACTTTGGAGACTTTTAAGCTTGTGCACTTACTCTTGGCTACTTCCCTGGAAAAGGAAGCAATCCTCCTACAAAGGGGTATGTCCTTGTGTGTAGGTTCTGAGCTATGAGTGATCACATCGTGGGGTTTTTTAATTGTGATGTTTGTGAAGAAGAACACTCTGCAAACCTGCTCAATATCAGTGAATTTTTGGAGCTGTTGCTGCTGTTCTGTCTCTCAGGATCTCCCATTCCTGAGGTGAGGATAATGTCCATGCTTTGGAGAGCTTTTGCCTTATATGTTCTTTTTAAAGGAAGGAAAAATGGAAGGCACACCATTTCCTCAACCCATCCTCTCATCTTAGGGCAGCTCTGATAGAGTAGTTAAGAAAATGTTCGAGGGGAAAGACACTATTGCCATTCAAAGGTAATGGGAAGATGAGAGGCAGTGTCCGAGTCATTGTACAACTCAGCCCTTTCTTGTCACATTTTCACTGCCAGGTGGACTTCTATTTTTAATTAGCTGCTTGTCATTACAGGGTCATAATTTTGTTGTTTTAAAACGTCTCTAAAGCCGGGCAGTGGTGGCACTCGCCTTTAATCCCAGTACTTGGGAGGCAGAGGCAGGCAGACTTCTGAGATCCAGGCCAGCCTGGTCTACAGAGTGAGTTCCAGGACAGTCAGTGCTATACAGATATACAGAGAAACACTCTTTCAAAAAAGAAAAAAAAACATCCCTGAATTCCTGGGTTCAGTAACCCACTAAAAAAAAATTCTAGTGCTTGGTTGGGATCAAGGTTTCCTTTGGATTTCTTCTGATGAAATCCTTGTTGTATCTGCATTGTATCTAAGCCATGGGTGAGTCATAAGTAACAAGATTATATGACTCTATATGATTCTATCTTCAGTTCCTCATACAGTAGGTCTTTAAGTTTTTTGTAGAGGTGATCTGGTATATAAGTTGCTTCCATTAAAATCTGGCTTATGATCTTTGAATTTTCTGCCTTTATGCAGGAAAAGTGTCCAGTATTTAAAATGTGAAGGATCAAAACAAAGCCTGTGTTGTCAGAGGGATGCCCCCTGTGTTCTTGAACATCCCAGAAACACAGTATTCAGAGGTTCCATAAAAACCCTTCAACTTTTACCCAGAGTTGAGTCTTTTCTCCACACCTGAGTCAGTAAGTTTAACGAGCCCCTTTTAAGCTACTGAGAAGTTTTCATGCTTAATAACTCACTTGGAAATATGCTGGACATGTGAAGGTTAGATAGCCATAGTCAGTGCCCTAAAGAGAGTATGTTCAGCCTCCCCTTCCTCATCCAGATACCCACACTTAGAGATGTTTCAGTGGGGTTAACTTTGCTTCATGTTCCATAACCAGGTTGGATTTCCTACTGGTTTTGATGACCTGTAGCAACTCTTTGATGTGAGAATGACGCAATGATTTCAGGAGGTCAGTACCAGAGCTAAACATGGGGACTATACACTTGCCTCCTCTCAGTATTTGGATGGCCACCAAGGTCTCAGTCCAAAGATGCAATGCCAAAGATCCCTGAAACAAGGGTGCCCATGACAGAATGTTTTGCAACATGTTTTCTTCAAAGGAACTGGCCTTGAGCTTCTTTGACAGTTTCACAAGTTGCTTCTTTCTGTTGGTAGAAGTGATCAGTTACATTATGAAATAATTATGTAGATAATTGATATCTTTCTGGAATAAACCAGTTCTAGGAGTGATTATATTTATAAATCCTAACATTAATCATCAGAGATTCCTAAACGAAGTGTAGTGCCAGGGAAGTGTTGGTGGACACATGCATACACACACACACACACACACACACACACACACACACACACACACACAAACCAAATAAAATAGACAGAAGCTGATCTGGTGCACTCACAGCAGGGGCTTTATTCTATTGGCATTAACTCTGGCCCCTCAGCTTTCCACTTTCACTCAGGAAGGTTGTAAATAGAGACAGGGACCCTGAATATCTATTGGAGTAAGGCTTTATAGTAAGCCATAAACAGGGGTGAGTGTGCAAGCATCTAATTGGAGAGCTACCTTGGCCTTTAACAGAATTGGCAGGTGCTGGGAGTCATATCATAAACTTAATTTCTACTTTGCTCTGCATTTGTGGTCAATAGGCAGGGGGCAGGCTTGTAACCTGCAGGTGCTGATTTGTTGGGGAAATAACCTGGAGACATTGGTTTTGTTGGGGGTGTAACCTGGAGATGCAGGTCTTGTTGGGGGTTAGCCTAGAGACTGGAGGTAGACTCAGGTTCTGTTGGGAGTTTACCTGAATTCAAACTTAGGTAAGGTTCTCAAAAATGGATTCTGAATTTAAAAGATTTGGCATCTCACCACTACCCTCCCCTTCTCTTATGACTAAAACCCCAATCATGGGACTTCCTGAAGCTTTATGAAATGAGTTAGTAACAGAGCTATGTCTTTGTGGTGTCCCTGGAGCATGGATGGGACCTATCAGTGGGATATAGGAGGGAATTCTAAGAGTGAATTCGCCTTCTGCTAGTCAGGGTATTCTTCAACTGCAAAGGAATGTGCAGTGCATCCACGTGGTAACTCTGTAGCACAAGGACCCTTTCACTGAGGCTCTAGTGACCCCTGGCAGTGTCTGTTGACTAGAGCCTAATCTCTGAGATAAAGTAGGTGGAGTTCCAGAGGTGGACCTAGTTTATGGAAAGCTCTAAGTTTACCATTGGATACTATCACATTCATGAAATAATTAGCACCAAAATGTAGTGCCAGGGAAGTGTTAGTGATCCCCAAAATAACAGATAGGTGACAATCTGATGTAACTCAGATCAGAGTTTTTAGTCTACTCTGGCCCCTTAGTTCACCACTGAACTGGAAACTGCCACCCTGATGGCAGGCAATCAGAGTGCCAGAGGGTGCCATCAACGTTTTGGATAGAGATCTGTCACCAACATTCCTGGTTATCTATGAGCCCTACTGGTTAAATTAGTGACAAGCCAGACAGGAGGTTCTTCTCATTCTGTAGTGGCTAGGTTAACATGAGTAAGTGCAAATGCCTTCTGATTGAAATTAACCACTCCATAAGAGGGGGTTCATATCTGATACTGTAAATCTGGACAAAAACCTGTGGACATGGTGGTCATAGGTCACAATGGGGAACAGCTTCTATTCTTTTACTAGCAGGATTAGATATCCCTGTCATATTGCCTTCTAAACAAGTGTGTTTTTAATGCCATAGATTGCCGAAGTTGTCAGCATCATGTCAACCACCAGTGAAGCTCTTGCAGTCAAGGGACTGTTGCTGTGATACAGTGTCCTAATTCTTAGCCATGGTGGATATATATATACATACCCTTCCAAGGCTCAGGGACCATTGCGGAAGAGGTGGCGGAAAGAATGTAAGAGCTGAAGGGTGGGGCTGGAATGCTGTGTAGCAGTTTCCTGGGGGTTTGAACCTTTACCTGTACAGGGAAGCTCCTTAGCCAGAAGGCAAACAACTCAAAATAGCTTCAGAAAGTCCCTGAAACTGACCAGATTCACTAAAGCACCCCACTCAAGAAAAAACACTAATGGCTGCTGAGAGTTACATCAGTGAGGCAAGGAGTCAAAGAAGACTTTCAGACAATGCAATTGGTAACAGCACTCAGACAAGACCAGCTGTTTTGCAGATTCAGAAAGCAGCTGAACTGACTAGAAGAGGTACAGATCAACTGACTCACTTCAAAGGACATGTTCCAACCAAGTGAGCTGCCTCAAAGAACACTCTCCAGCTTGTGGTGTCTGTAGGCTGTGGAGCGTGCTGCTACTTACCAGCTTCTGTGAGATCTCACCTGTGGGTTGGTGGGCTTTGATGATACCTCTATCTTTAATAATTTCTATTTCTATAAGTAACCTTTTCCCCCTTAATTAACCACAATAAGACTCATTGTTCACCAAGGTGGAATTTGTAGCAAAATGTACTTTGTTCTTCCTGTGCTCCCTATTTGGGGTGAATAGTCATTTGTTTTGCGTCTCAAAAAAATAAGTCTCACACAAAAGTCTGAAATTCCATTCCAGTTCCATTCTATTTGAAAGGTACAGCACAAGATATAGCACATTTTAAAGGATGAAGCCTGGTGTCCCACATCTGTAATTCCAGTACTTAGGACGAGGAGGCAGGAGGATCATAAGTGCTGGCTGGAACACCTGTTCATTCCCTGCACAAGCTCCAAAACTGCATTTGCACTCCTTCCACAGCCCTGATGCTCCAGAGAAAACTCCCTGCCCAGTTGGAGAAAACTCTGAGCCAACATATCATCACTATTCTTCTCTTGAGTTTCCAGCAACCCACTCCACAGTGCTCACACATCAGTGACCACGTTTGGACATAATCCCAGCTCCTACCTTACAAATAACCACCACATCAAGACCCATAACCTCCCCCCTCCCTCGCTTTAGCCTTGAAATGTGATTTCACAGTCCTTAATCTGTCAGAACTTTGAACCCACTGGAGAGCTGCTTCCTAATAAACCTGCCTTTATCTACTTTTAGTCTGCCCTAACCTGGCCTATATCTGTGTCACTGAGAGAGAGGAAATAGCCTATCAATAACCTTGGGGCCAGTCTGAATTTTGTACGCAGTTCCATGTCAATATTTTCTATGAAGGGGCACCCTGCGTTAATCACCAAAAAGAAAACAATGAATAAAATACCCTACACACAGGAGTTTATGAAAGTTAGAAGGTAAGTTTCTTAGACAAAAAAAAAAAAAGTTTCTAAGATTCAAAAAAAGGGAACTCAAAAAAAAAAAACTACAATTATTCCAGAATTTATATCAAGTTGAGATTCTGGTCAAAGCAATGTAAACAGGGACTACCCTACCGAGATCAGCAGAAAATAGTAATTGCACAGAATGAACCCTACAGTTCTTTTAGAACAAGGTATTTTGATTTCATGTGCATGTGTTGTTTTCATGCTTACTAGTGTACTGCCTTGACTACTTGGGGCTTGCAAGGCTAGAAAAGGGCAATGTATCCATTGGAACTGACATTCTAGATGGTTGTGATCTGTGTGTGTGCGCCAGGATTGACCACAGGTTTGCTGCAAGAACAGCCCATGTTCTTAACCCCTGAGCCATTTCTCCATATCTTGCCCAAATTTACACAGAAAGCAGAGGCAGAAAGGGTTTATTTTTAAAAAGAATCTAGTTTGCAGAGATCCAACAATGGAGAAATCATGCCACCTCATGACAGAACAAAAGCCTCTACTGCTGACCAGTGAACAGACAGGCCTATGTCATTAAATAAGCTTCTTCATTTCATTTCCTAAAGCCATCCTGAGCATCTATTTGCCTAGAGGATGTGCTGATGAATTCTGAGAATTCTATGCTTGTGCTCTTACTGTGGATTTCATCACTAGAAAAGTGCCTCAGTACTTAGAGGAGCATGCTTGGCTATAATAGCCATACAGTGTTAAGAGCTTAATAAGTTATTGTAGTAACTTTAAATAAAATGCTGAGAAAAGTGCCCATGATGGAGAAAGTGGCTATTGAATCCATAACTACACCTGTCAGGACCATGTGTGTGATGTCTTTGTATTAATAACCTGTGGTTTCTGGTCATCTAGAGAAGGCAAATCATTAATGATTAACAATAGGAAAGTACCACTAAAGTGAAATATTAGTTTTAACAGATCAACTAATCATATGATATAAGAAACCAAATGTGCTAAAAAAAAAAAAAAGGTATTCCTGCACGGAAACTTTCTTAAAATTATTTCCTGAGGGTAATTTAAAAGAAGTTGTGTTCCATAAAATTCAAAAGATATACTCTATACCCACAGTAGAATCATATAACATCCAATGGTCTTCCAGGGGTTAATATTTTGGCATCATAGAAATTGTAGGGCTGGAAATGTCATGGAGAATACTTTGGACAAGGGACCCTGTAGAGGTGCTGGAGTCACTGAAGAAAGGCCATTGATGATGGAACGTCCTCAATTACAGAAGAAACCGCAGATTAAAGGTATCACAGAAATATGGTAAGGCTTGGCACCATGTGGTAGGGTTGCATTATGTAAATGAGACAGAGAAAGTTATTACTGAGAGCATGACTTTAGTGCAAAAGAATCCATAAAAGTCAGTGATCCTCAGACTTTGGGATGGCCATTTAGACCAGTAGAATGTATACAATAAACGGACCTCAGCATATGCCATAATCTGTGTGTGATGTGGAGGGTAAAACCAGAGAAGTAGAACTGCATAATCACATTTTGGAAAGGAGATTTGAGCTCCAACGCTGGACACTAAGCTCTTTATAACACTGGAATTTTTCTTTTTGACTTCCCTTTGGAACTGTGCAAGAAAAGGAAGTGTAACTTGGTTTTGATTTTTCTGGAGCCCACAGTTCAGAACATTGATATATTAAGGAAACTCTCCATAAAATAAAGGAAGACCAAAGTGTGGATGCTTGAGTCATTTTAAGGAGGGGGAACAAAATACTCACAGGAGGAAATATGGAGACACAGTGTGGAGCAGAGACTGAAGGAAAGGCCATCCAGAGACTGCCCCACGTGGGGATAAATCTCATGTATAATCACCAAAACCAGACACTGACAGGAGCCTGATATAGCTGTCTCCTGAGAGGCTCTGCCAGAGCCTCACAAATACAGAGGCAGATGCTCGCAGCCAATCAATGGACTTAGCACAGGATCCCCAATGGAGGAGTTAGAGAAAGGACTGAAGGAGCTGAAGGGGTTTTTGCAACCCCATAGGAAGAACAGTATCAACCAACCAGATCCCCCAGAGCTCCCAGGGATTAAACCACCAACCAAAGAGTACACATGGAGCAACCTATGGCTCTAGCTGCATATGTAGCAGAAGATGGCCTTGTCAAAAATCAATGGGAGGGGAGGCCCTTGGTCCCATGAAGGCTCGATGCCTCAGTGAAGGGGAATGCCAATGCAGGGAACTGAAAGTTGTGGGGTGGCTGTGGGAGAACCCTCATAGAAGCAGGAGGAGGGTGATAGTATAGACGGTTTCTGGAGGGGAAAGTGAAAAGTATATAACATTTGAAATGTAAATAAAGAAAATTTCCAATAAAAGAAAAAAAGATTTAAAAAACAGGAAACACTGAATATTTAGTGTTGGATTTTTGAAAGAATAAGAACTTTTAAAACTTTATCTGTGCAGTATTTTGATAATAACATTAAATCTTGGTGGCAGTGTCAAAAGGAAAGCTTAAGAATTAATAGTAACATATTTGCCAGTTGTGTTAAATTGTGTGGCTACATTTATTTTAATAAAAAGCAAAACTGATACTTATCTGGGAACAGAAACCATACTTCAGAAAATGCATAAATCAGTTTTGGCAATATGCAAGAACATAGGGAAATTTCTTGATGATTGTTGTGGGCTCTGTTCAGTTCCACCTTCAGTCAGGAAGTCCTGAGAAAGAGGGAGGATTATAAGGCCAGAGAAAAAGCCATTAGGCAAAATTCTTCCATGGATCGTGCTTTCTTTTCTGGCTCCAAGATTTCTATTCTGCTTCATTTTCAGAATTTTCTTCGCTCAATGATTCACTGTGGGCTAAATGTATAAGCCTGGGACACCTTGTCTTCCTCACGTTGCTTTGGTTATGTTCTTTATCACCTGAATAGAAAACCAAACAAGACATGGTCCTCTTCTCTATAAGTGTTGACTTGTGTGCACCAAGATTTCATTCTTAACCCCTTACAATATTTAAGGCTCTGTTGTTTTTGTTCCTTATTACACATTACAGGATCGATATCCCTGAGAGCCCAGGTACTTCTGTGTGTCCAACCTGTGTATCACTGTAGTAGAACTGGGAACAGGTGTGTGCTCTACTATATCTGCTGAGGATATAGGCTTTGTGAGACCAAATTGATATGCTTAAAATATGATTGCAAGATATTTACACACGGACTCTGTTCCCATTTGAAGTAACCTAGTATTTACAATATTTCTCACACTGTAAGGCAGTGTAAAATATACAGAGTAAGCTGCAACACCCTTCCAAACAGGGAGTAATTTGGGACCCATTGGGACCCAGGAACTCCCTAAAGGCTGGTGGCACAGGACCCTTCCTGTCTGTGCCTGTGCCTGGAGCAGCCCTATGGCTTCAGCTCTATATAAAACCTCCTAAAACACAGAGGAGGCTGGACTCCCAGGAGCTATAACACATAGGAACATAGGATAATAGGATCACAGTATCTCAGGAGCTAGGGCACACCAGGATTTCAGAAGCCCAAATACAACCTGACTCCCAGGAGCTATCACAACCAAGGTCTCAGGATCACAGGATCACAGAGACAGCTGGACTCTGAGGAGTTCTGACACAGCCAACATAATAGGACAGACAGGCTCCAGTCAGAGATAGTAAGAAAAGGTAGCACTAGAAATAACCAAATGGCAAAAGGCAAGCACAAGAATATAAGCAATAGAAACCAAGGTTTCTTGGCATCATCAGAACCTAGGTCTCCTAACATAGCTAGTCCTGAATACCCGATGACACCAGAAAAGCAACATTCAGATTTAACATCACTTCTCATGATGATGATAGAACCCTTTAAGAAGGACATAAATAACAACCTCAAAGAAATACAGGACAACACATATAAACAAGTAGACACCCTTAAAGATGAAACACAAAAATCCCTTAGAGAATTAGAAAATAACCCACAACCAAACAGATGAAGGAATTGAACAAAACCATTCAGTACATGAAAACGGAAGTAGAAACAGTAAAGAAATCACAAAGGGAGACTTTTCAGGAGATAGAAAAACTAGAAAAGAGATAAGGAGTCACGGATGCAAGCATCACCATCAGAATACAAGAGATAGAGGAGAGAATCTCAGGGGCAGAAGATACCATAGAAAACATTGACACAACTGTCAAAGAAAATACAAACTGTAAAAAACTCCTAATCCAAAACATCCAGAAAATACAGGACACAATGAGACGACCAAACCTAAGGATAATAGGTATAGAAGAAAGCGAAGATTCCCAACTTAAAGGACTAGTAAATATCTTCACCAAAATTATAGAAGAAAACTTCCATAACCTAAAGAAAGAGATGCCTATGAGCATGCAAGAGTGTACAGAACTTCAATTAGACTAGACCAGACAAGAAATTCATTGCATCACACAATAATCAAAACACCAAATTGTCAAAACAAAGAAAAAATATGAAAACCAGTAAGCAATTTACAAAGGCAGACCTATCAGAATTACAGCAGACTTCTCACCAGAGACTATAAAAGCCAGAAGATCCTGGACAGATACCTTACAGACTCTAAGAGAACACAAATCACAAAAGAACCCAATCACAAAGGAACACACATGGTATGCACTCATTGATAAGTAGATATTAGCCCAAAATCTCACAATATCCAAGACATAACTCACAGACCACATGAAGGCAAAAGAAAAGAAAGACCAAAGTATGGGTGCTTCGGGCCTTGTTAGAAGGAGTAACAAAATACAAGAGCAAATATGAGACAATGTGTGGTGCAGAAACTGGAGGAGAGACCATCCAGAGACTGCCCCACCTGGAGATCCCTACCAGATGCAATCTCCATATGCAAACACTCTTGTAGATGTCAGGAAGTACATGCTGACAGGAGTTTGATATACCTGTCTCCTGAGAGGCAGTGCCAGAGCCTGACATATACAGAGGCACATGCTTTCAGCTAACCATCGAACTGATCACAGGGTTCCCAATGTATGAGTTAGAGAGAAGACTGAAGGAGTTTAAATGGCTTGCAGCACCATGGGGAGAGAGACAATACTAACCAACCAGAGCTCCCTGAGTCTTAACAACCAGCCTGTTTAGAGGGACTTGTATTTGTAGAGGAGGATGGACTTGTCAGGCATCAGTGGGAGAGGAGGGCCTTGGTGCCTTAAGGGCTGGATGCCCCAGAGAGGGGGAATTCAAGGGACGGGAGGTGGGAGTGGGTGGATACGTAGGTCATAGCCTCATAGAAATAGGAGGAGGGAGAGTGGGTTAAAGGATTTTTGGGGATGTGAAATTGGGAAAGGGGATAACATGTGAAATGTAGATAAAGTTCTCAATAATAAAAAAGAAAGGAAAAGAAAAACAAACAAAAGCAGATAATGGAACTGGCTATGGAAGTCGAACTTTTGAGACTTTTTAGCAGCAATTTAACAGTACCCATATTATGGGGATTACTTATAATTGTCAAAGACAAGAGACAGAACAGGCCCATGGAACTTTAAAACAATATCTTCGTGAAATAAAAACCAGGGAGATATACCCTGGAACACCACAAATTTATTTAAATCATGTTCTTTTTATTTTTTATTTTCATTTTTTTTTTTAAAAAAAATTTGGATCCCAATGAACTTTCTGCTGAGTGTCTATGGTACTCTACAACGAGGCATACTTATGCAAAGATGAAAGGGAAGGATCCACTTACAAGCATAAGGCATGATCCTGATCAGGTGCTAAATATGGGGAAGGCATGTTTGTGTTTTTTCTGCAGGATGCTGAAGAAGCATGGTGGCCACCAGAGCAATGGGTGAGACATGCTGATGCTAGGACAAAGAATGATGATGACCACTGAGCTTGCTGAGTGCCCTGACAATGGTGACTGAGAAGCTGTATTGGACATGAGTTTCTGACCCACCATTGCTTACCTATACCCCTGATGGAACAAGCTGCCTTGCCTCAAGTTCTTAGACTTTGTGGAACAGAAAATCAAAAAGAGAAGTTATGGTTAAATGTGACCAGTTATTCAGACTCAATCATGGACTGGTCTAGAAATCAATCCAATATTGGAAATAACAGTCTTCATTTGGAAGTCTGGTTCTGGACATTTTCAGAGACATATATGGAAATTAGCTGCAGTTCTCTGTGATATTATGTTAGCAAGAGACTAAGTTGGGTCAGGATCTGGATTTCAAACAGGTGTTAGCACATGTCTTAAGACATTTCTAATTGTCAAGTTAAAAATACTTTTGTTTCTTCTACAGTATTTAATGTAAGTTGCATTGATTGTACATCTTCTAATTGTGTTAGTGTTTTGAAATCTGGCATATGAGTTATGAAGGTCTATCAACCAGCTTTTGTTTTATTGCCCCGAATATCACAGAACATTGGTATACTAAAAATAGCTTGCAAGTACTAGAAGAAATGAGTCAGGCTTTATACAGAAGCAAGGGGGAAGTGGGCTTGAGTAATGCAGGTACAATTGCTTTAATTATGATAGTTGCTAGCACCACTGCTTCTGCAATTGCTGTGACAAAAGAAGTTAAGACAGCTACTTTTGTTAATCATTTAGCAAAAAAATGCTACTAATGTGTTGAATATACAAGAGGACTTAGATAGACATTTAGTAGAAGGGATTGATGCTTTTTATCCTATTCAAATTACTAGAAGGTGGTTTAGAATTTAAGGGTAAGGAGCTATCTTGAGTGTCATGCCAAATACCACTAGATTCGTGTTATTTCTAAAATTTACAGTAGTAGTCATTATAATCAGGAACAAGTTCAATGACACTTGCAGTGTATTTGGCATAATTCTAAAAACTCTCTGGATATTTTAAGAATACATAGTGAGCTCATGAATTTCAAGAATGTTGTTCTGCTGATTGTTCATTCAGTAGATAATGCAGATAAAATTAACCATGGCCTGAGGTCAGTATTTCTATTTTGGTCAAGCTTCAAAAATTGCATATACAGCTTGATCATGCTAGCCTTTTTTGCCCTAGAAATACTATTATTCCTGAATAATAGTTAAAGTTTGTTAAAGTTTGTCTTTAACAACATCAACATGTTGGCAGCCAAAGTACATGGCTTGAACCTGAAAATGGACCCCCCAGACAGAGTTATTGATTTAACAGGCTGGGAAGCCAAGAACAGGTAAAATTCTACACAGAAACTTACCAACCTAAGACATAATTGCATTTCTTTTAATAATACATATACCATGATGGGTAAGGAAGGCATTCTTGTCAGAAAGACCTACGACAGGTTAAGTCCTGTAAATGAAAAAAAAAAAAGGGGGGGAGGGAAGGGGCAGGGAGCCTTTGGGGCTGCTTGGCAAGAAACTGACATGGGTCAAGGACAAGGAAATAGGCTGCTTGGCAGGAATATGACATTGGCCAAGGACCAGGAAGTAGGCTTCAGGCAGGAATCGGACATTAGGCTAGAACAAAGAAGTAATTTCAGGTAGGGATCTAAAGCTTAAGCTAGAACAAAAGAGTAATCTCAGGCAGGAATCTAAATTTTAGGCTACAACAAGGATGTAGGCTTCACACATGAAAATGACCTTGGACTAGGACAGGGAAGTATGCTCAGATACTTTGGTCATCCTGATAAGCCCTTAGAAACTGATCACAGGAGTGTTCACATAATTGGGTTTAATGTCTTGCTTGTTCTTTTACTATTTGTGTTTATTGTCTTTCTTGTTCCTTGACTATTTGTATCTATTGTATTGCTAGATTGTCAACCTAGTACTGACCTTAATATGTGCATGTAACTATAATGGTATAAAAGCATAAAGGAGGAGGGGTGATGGGATAGGGTATTCAAGGGAGGGGAAATGGGAAAAAGTGCAAGACACCTGTATTGTAAATAAATAAAATATCCCAAAAAGTGTATATGGAGCTATACAAATGGAAACAAATCTAAAAGATTTTTGTACTATATATATTTGTGAAAATACAAGAAAAAAAATACAGCGTATGTTCGGGAATAACAATATGAGTTCTTTAACATAAGCAAAATAAGACCATTATTCCCTGGTAGGAAGTGCTGCTAGTAAATTCTAGAATTTTTTGAAATTCTCACATCAGCAAGATGGCTCAGAAGGAAATGGCTATGGTACACAATGCTGGCAACCTGATCTTGATCACTGTATAAAAATGGATAAAGTAGATGCTATACTGCTGTCACCCAGTCTCTACATATGAGTCATGGCTTATATAATCAGATTACACACACACACACACACACACACACCAAGAGCACTTTACAAAAAAAAATCTCGTTGTTACATTGTCTAATATCTCTAGATAATCCCCTTTGGTGGCATACTTCAACATGACATGCCAAATGGTAATTAATGGGAACATGAAGAAGCATGGGACATCAAATGATATGTACATATCCATGCCAGTGAAGCCATTCTATAGGATATACAGTGAATTGTTGATTGTTCTCCTGTTATATCTCTGGCCTGTAAATGAAAATGCTGTTTTGAATACACATAATATATTATATTGTTATATTCTCTCTATTAAACATTTTAACATTAGAATTGTTAAAATGTGTTGACAACATAGCACTCATTGGGGTACATTTCTATGCTTTAACTTGTACTCAGGAGGCTGACACATGAGAATCAAGAGTTAAAAGGTAGCTTTGATTAATGACTGACAACCAATGCAGCCTAGATAACACAGCACAACATTTAAAGGGAATTTGTGACACTTGTGTTGCCACTTTCATGATGATCCCATCCTCCTCTGAAACCATAGCCAATTTAAAATTCTTTATAAAGTGCTTTAGACATTGTTTTATTTATTTGTATTCCAAATATTGCCCACCTTCATGTTCTCCCCTAAAAGAGTTCTTCACCACATCCCCCAAACACCTTTCCTCTGAAAGAATGGGCCCCAAACACAAGCATCTCCTGCACACCACCCCTCAGCATTCCCATTCCATGAGGAATCGAGTCTCTACAGGATCAGGTGCATCCTTTCCCACAGGCCGGAACAGGCAGTCCACAGGTACATGTGTCTGGGGCCACAGAGAAGCACATGTATGCTCTCAGGTTGGTGTCTCAGTCTCTGGGAGCTCTGAGGGTCCAGATTAGTTGATACTGCTGTTCTTCCTATGTGGTTGCCATCCCCTTCAGCTTACTCAGTTCTTTCCCTAACTCTTCCACTGTGGTCCCTGACCTCAGTCCAATGGTGGACTGTAAATATGTGCATCTGACTCAGTCAGTTGCTGGTACAGGCTATCATATGGCAGCCATGCTAGACTCCTGTCTTCAAGCACAAGATGGCATCAGTAATATTGTCAGGGTTTTGGTACAAGCCCATAGGATGGATCCAAGATGGGCAGGTCATTGGATGACCTTACCTTCAGTCTCTGCTTCATTTTTATCTGTGCACTTCCTTTAGACAGGAACAATTCTGGTTTAAAAATTCTGAAGATGGGCGGGTGGCCCCATCTCTTCACTGGTGTCCCTATCTATCTACTGGAGATTGTCTGTTTGGGTCCCAGCTCCCCACTGTTGGTAATTTCAGCTAAGGTTGTCACCATTGAGTCCTAAGAGCCTCTCACACCTCAGGACTCTGGAATGTCCTGGAGGTTACTCCACATCCCTCAGCTGCATACATCTCTTCATTCTCCAGGCACTCTCAGCTTCTCTCCTGCAACACTTTTCCCCTTCCCTTTCCACCAAGACCCCTCCCTCCCTCCGTCTGTCTGCCTCCATTATTTTATGACACCTTCTAAGTGGGATTGAAGCATCATCTTCACTTGGACCTTCCGAGTTAAACTTAATAAAGTCTATTAATTGTATTATTGGTGTTCCGAACTCTTTGTCTAATATCCACTTATTAGTAAGTACATACAATGCATATCTTTTGGGTCTGGTTTACAGAGCTCAGGATGATATTTTCTAGTTCCATCCAATGCCTTCAAAATTCATGAGGTCCTTGTTTTTAATACCTGAGTAGTATTTCATTGTGTAAATCAAGCACATTTTCTGTATCCATTCTTTGGTTGAGAGACATCAGGGTTGTCTCCAGCTTCTGCCGATTATGAATAAGGCTGCTATGGAGATAGTGGAGTACCTTTCCTTTTGCTGTGGCAAAGCGACTTTTGGATATATGTCCAGGAGTGGTACATCTGGGTCTTCAGGTACATTGATTTCCAATATTCTGAGAAACTGCCAGTATGATTTGCAGAGTGGTTTTACTAGTTTGCAATTGCACAAGCAATGGAAGAGTGGTCCTCTTCCTCCACATCCTCATCAACATATGCTATCACTTGAGCTCTTCATCTTCACCTATCTGATTGGTGTAACTTGAAATCTCAGGATCATTTTGACTAGCACTTCCCTGATGACTAAGGATTTTGATCAATTCTTAAGTGCTTCTCAGCTATTCAAGATCTCTCTGTTGAGAACTCTCTGTTTAGCTCTGTTCCCATTTTTTAACTGAGTTATTTGGTTTTCTGGAGACCTCAACATAAAACCAGATACACTGAGACTAATAGTATAGAAAGTGAGATATAGTCTTGAACACATTTGCAAAGGGGAAAATTTTCTAATCAGAAAACCAATGACTAGGGCTCTAAGATCAACAATTGACAAATGGGACTTCATGAAACTGAAAAGCTTCTGTAAGGCAAGGACACTGTCAATAAGACAAAACAGCAACCTACAGATTTGGAAAAGATATTCACTAACCCTATATCCAACAGAGAGATAATATGCAAAATATATAAAGAACTCCAGAAAAATAATATTGTGTAACTGAATATAAATGCGTCAGCTAAAGATATTACCAAATCTTTTATAGTCATAGACTGTCTTCAGCATGAGTTCCATAGGTTTTGAAAGACTACTATGATATGCAAAGGCTTTAAAAGATGGATTATACACTAAACATTTTACTCTTATATGAAGATACCATGAAGTGCAAAATATTGCCCCCCCATTACAATTGTGGTTTCCTTTGCAGTATCACTTTTAATTGTGATTGATCACACTACTGCTACATGCAAATATATTACCAATTGTGTATTCATATAAGATTCCTATCCACTATATGTTCCTTGATGTATTTGTGAATAGCTATGTTCTGAAAAGTTTTTATCATATTGATTACATTTGTAGGGGTACTCTCCAATGTGTATTATTTTCTTATGTATTCAAGATGACTGTGAAATGCAAATCTTGGAAACAAACACATGAAACATGTTCTAAGAATTGTCCTTTTGTTATGAACTTCAATTTAATCATAAAATGAAACTAAGTTCAAATTCCCAGGCCCTAGAGTAGACGGAGACTTCCAATAGTGCACCAGCTTCAATTATTTGTTTTTTGTTTATAAAAAACATAACAACTGTCCCTAACAATTTCTTTTTAAATTCATCTTTTATTCATCAAAACATAATGCCTGCTCCTAAACATAAAAAAAACAAATGGGTATGATTGATAAGACTGTAACACCCATATTCTGTATTAGTTGACAGTAAATTACAAAAGGAAAGCCCCTACCTTTAAATCCTGATTGGTGGAAAATGTACCTGTATCTTGGTACAGACATTTCTGGTTTTCAAACATGAAAGCTCTACAGCACTCTGGCTCACTGTGGGCAGGTGAGTGTGGGGATTGTCACAGTTCAGCTTTCAAGTATGTTCTCTGGCCCTGATCCGTCAGCACCAGGTTCATTACAATAAATTCTAGTCAATTACATTACATGAGTTTGAGTTGTGTTGGATCTCAGAGGACCCCATAATAAAAAGGCTTTACTACATTGCTTACACTCATAGACATTCTCTATAGTATGACTGCTTTCATGATGAGGAAGTCTGTGGAAATGTGCAAAAACTTCACCATATTGAATACATTCATAGGATCTCTCTCTCTCTCTCATGATTATGAAGACTTCTGAAATCTGAAAAGTCTTTCCCATATAAATACATTCAAAGTTTCTCTCCAGTATGGATTCTTCCATGATGATGAAGACTACAGAAATGTGTAAAGGCTTCATTGCTTGCATTCATATTTCTCTCCAGTAGAGGTTCTTTCATGTATTCAAAGATGAC
>NW_021604708.1:4321546-4410252 GCF_004785775.1 Grammomys surdaster | reverse complement strand
TCCATGGTTGTCTCCCTTTGAACTTTCTTTATTGTTTCTATTTCTAGTTTCAGATCCTGAATGTTTTTGTTTAATTCATTCTTTGTGTTTTCTTCCATTTCTTTAAGGGATTTCTGTGATTCCTCTTTAAGGGCTTCTATCTGTTTACTTGTACTCTCCTGTATTTCTTTAAGGGAGTTACTTAATTCCTTCTTATAATCCTCTATCATCATCATGAGAAGTGATTTTAATTCTGAATCCTGCTTTTCAGGTGTGATGGGGTGTTCAGGGCTTGCTATATTGGGAGAATTGGGCACTGATGATGCCAAGAAACTTTGGTTTCCGTTGCTTATGTTCTTGCGCTTGCCTTTCGCCATCTGGTTAACTCTAGTGGTACCTGCCCTCACTGTGTAAAACTGGAGTCTGTATTTCCAGTTATATTGCTTATTGCAGAGCTCCTCAGAGTCCAGAGGTCTCTGTGGTCTTATGCTCCTAATCTCCTGGGTGGAATAACTCCTGGGACTCCTGCCACCTCTTGGATCTGGAAATCCTTCTGCTCTGAGTGCAGTGGGTCCTCGATGACTCAGGATTCAGTTTCAGCTGCTCTGAGTGCAGTGGCTCCAGCTGCTCTGAGTGCAGTGGCTCCTGGATGACTCAGGATTCAGTTTCTCAACAGGACAGGAGCAGACCGACTCTGTGTCAGCTGCTCTGAGTGCAGTGGCTCCTGGATGACTCAGGATTCAGTTTCTCAACAGGACAGGAGCAGACCAACTCTGTGTCAGCTGCTCTGAGTGCAGTGGCTCCTGGATGACTCAGGATTCAGTTTCTCAACAGGACGGGAGCAGACCGACTCTGTGTCAGCTGCTCTGAATGCAGTGGCTCCTGGATGACTCAGGATTCAGTTTCTCCACAGGACAGGAGCAGACTGACTCTCGAATGTAGCCCCTTTAATTTAAAATCTATGTATTGAGCCAGAATACAATGCATTTATATTTTAATTTTTATGATATTCAAGTTCATTTAAACTTATTTTTTAGATGGATAGATTTTAGAAGAGATGTTTTTAACTGTTAAAAAAACCCAACAACCTTATAGTTTTAACACATTTGGAGAAAAAGCCCAGTACATTACCACTTTTAAAAAATGTCAAACTGATATAGAATAGCCAGTTTTGCAAGTCCAAATAATAAATATGAGAAAACTGATCTAATTTTCAAGGAAATATATATATTAAAAAGTGATAAAACTCTGTATTCTTATCAGTTTTCAAAAGGAGAAATGAGTTTTGTAGGCTCTTTCTGAAGAGATATAAGAAAATATTTCCTTTTATTTATTTTTCTCAATTTTATTTGTTCTTAGAGACTTTCATACAATGTATTTTGATCATATTTACTCTTTCCCCAACTCCCCTCAGATCCATATCCCCTTTCTATTCCACTCAACTGTGTCCTTTCATTTTATTTAAACTTATCAAGTCCAATGTGTGTTTCCTATATACTCTAGGATGTGCAGCCTTCACCAGTGGATGGTCATGTCACAAGGGGCTGCACCCTTCCAGAAAACTGACTTTGCATCTTCAGAAGCTAGCAGTTGCCAACAGCTTTAGGTAGGGATAAGGACTTAGTGTTCACCTCCCTCCACATGTTGGAATCTTGTCTTGCTTGAGTTTATGCATGCTGTCTCAACTGTCGTGAATGCATATGCAGAACTCTTCTGCTCTGTGCACAAAACAACATTTCTTCTGGTTCTTACAACATCTCAACAACCTCTTTATCAGTGATTCCTGAGCGTTGAGCTATTCCATTTAGGGTTGAGTGCCAGATATGGCTTTCAACTTGTGGAAAAGACCTAAAATCCAGTCAGAAAGTGGTTGAGTACTGCCATGATGTTGATGCTACTACTGCACACCTATGTGTGTCTTGCCTGGCTGCTCATTGGTGTATTTCTCTGGGTTCACAGCTGGGTAGGATTAGTGATTATTTTTACCTTCTGTAGTGTACATAGCATCTTCTAGAACTATGACAGCTGGCCTATAGAGATGAATAGTCTAGGTAGGTACATGCTTACTTTCTCAGTGTTCCATGTGTGGTGTCTTCAGAAATTGGGTTTCAGTGTCAAGTTTTGAGAAACCTAGAGCATTGGCAAGAGTCTGGAATATTGGAAGATTCATGAGACCTCATTGTCCAGCAACTCAAAAGAGGAAATTACTCTTGCCACTGTCGTGTCTAATGGGGTGTTGTTGCCTTGCTATAGGGAACCCTATTTAAACTCCTTATACAAGTTTGTGTGTGTGTGTGTGTGTGTGTGTGTGTGTGTGTGTGTGTGTGTGTGTGTGTGTGTGTGTGTGTGTGTGTGTGAGTGTGTGTGTGTGTGTGTGTGTGTGTGTGTGTATTTTAGAGTGTCTCTTCAGGTTTCCACATGATTTTTTCAAATTGTCTTTAGGGTTAGTTCCCCATATTCCATCCTCTATCTTACCCTCTCATCTGGTCCTTAATCATTCCTGTACCATTATTCACCTCTAATCCCCTATGCCATAGCTTTGTCTCTCCCTTGAAACCCACCCTTCCATGATCCCTTACTAATTTCGAGACCTTTACTGATTTTCCCAACTGTGCACACAATACCTGAGGATTCAAAACTAACATCCGTTAATGAAAACATATGATTTGTGTGAGTTATCTCACTTAGAATGATTATTTCCAACTGGATTATTTACCTGTGAGATTCATAAATTCTTTAGAGCTCCAGAATATCTTGTTATGTAAATGTACCATATTTTCATTATTCATCATTTATTGCTAGGTGTCTAGGCTGTTAACATTTCCTGGATCTTGTGACTAAAGCAAGATTGAACATAGATGGGCAGGTATCTGTATAATACTATGTCTCTGTCTATGGATCTTCTTCTGGTTGACCTCTTTTCAATTTTTGAGGAACCTCTGTTCTGAATTCCAGAGTGTTTCACCAGTTTGTACTACCACTAGCAGGGAACACACATTTCTTTTTTTCATCCGTCCATGCCAGCCAGTGTCTTTTTGTAGGGAGGAGAGGAGTGATCTTAGCTGTTTTAACTGGAGTAGGATGAGATCTCAATGCAGTTTTAATTTGTATTTCCCTGATATCTAGAAATGTTGAACATTTAAAACAAATGTTTCTCATCCATTTTTAGTCCATCTTTGGAAAACCCTCTATTTAGTTCCATGGCCCATTTTAAATTTGGCTTATATTCTTGATGTTTAGTGTGGATTTTTGTAGTTCTTGTTCTTTGCATATTATAGATACTAACCCTCTGTGAGATGTAGAGATGGTAAACGTATTATCCCATTCTCTAGGCTTCATTTTCCCTTGAGTGATGGTGTCTCTTGCTGTACAGAAGCTTTCAGTTTAGTGAGGTCTCATTTATTAATTTTTCATCTTAACACCTATGTTATCAAGGTCCGATTCAGAAAGTCCTTTTCTGAGTGATAGTTCAAGCATATTCCCTACTATCTCCTCTATCAGATTCAGGGTAACAGTCTTATGTTGAAATAAAGATCTAGTTTCATTCTTCTACATGTAGATATCCAGTTAGATCAGCATCATTGTTGAAGTTATTGTTTCTTCAATGTGTATTGTCAGCTTCTTTTTCAAAAATCATGTGACTATAGGAGTGTGGGCTTATGTGTGAGTCCTTGATTTTATTCTACTGATCAACATGTATGTTTTTATGCCAGTACCATGCTTTCTTATTACCATTATTTTGTAGTAAAACTTGAAATCTGGGATGATATTCCTCCAATCGCTATTCTTGCTCAGGATTGTTTCAGTGTCTTTATCATTTCCATACAAAATTTAAGAATTTTTTTCAATTTCTGTGAAAAATTGCATTGGCATTCTGATGGTGATTGCATTGAAATTGCTTTTGGAAGGATGGCCATTTTCCCATTGTTATTCCACTAAATCTGTGAGCACAGAAGGCCATATTCTTCTGGTATTTATATCAATTTCCTTTGCCAATGTCTTAAGCTTTTCATTGTATAGTTCTTTCATGTCCTCGCTTATATTTATTTCAAATGTTTTGGTTTATTTTTATGTTATTTTGAATGGAATTGTTTTCTCAGCATGCTTGCCGTTTTTGATTAGTAACTACTGATTTGTGTGTTAATTTTGTATCCTACTACATTGCTGTAGATTTATGGTGATGACTTTAATGTATAGCATCATATCATCTGAAAATAAGGATGTTTTGAGAGATTTTTACATAGAGAGTTGAGTAGAGAGAATCTCTTGATCACTGTGTGGAAGCATCACCTGTTAGTAAAATGCTGATGGCCTAATAGCAAAAGACAGAAAGTAATAGGTGGGAGGTCCAGTAGAGAAATTAGAATTCTGGGAGAGAGAGTCAGAGGCTGGAGGATTTAAGACACATGAAACTGAGGAGAGGTAACTAGCCTTATGGCAGACTTAGACTAGTTTAACCAGGATAAGTGAAATACAGGCTAGTGGGAATGAGCCAAAGCTTATGGCCTAGGCATCTATTCATAAATAATTAAGTCACAGAGTCATTATTTTGGGGACAGGGAGCAGATGGGAAACCTCTACAAGTTTGGTCTTATACAGATTTTCTTTTTGAAGAGTGTTATTGTATCTCAGCTTAGATATGGAAGGAGGAAGAAATACCTAGAGCGTTCAATGATCTTAAGAATTTCCTATCTGAGATAATGAGTCCTTCTGAGAAATAAAGATGAAGTTCTCATAGGGAAGAAACTCAATAGCAGTTGATGAATGTTATCCAGGGAAGAAAACACAGAATACTCTTTTTTTTTTCATTTGCCCCTGATCGTTCTTTGTGTTCACACTTGGCCCATACTCACCCATAACTCATTACAAATACATTCAACTTTATAACTTATGAGAGTATCACAGTTGTAAAACTCTCTCTTGTGTGAAATGATGTAGTAGAACCCAAAGGTCCTGAGCATCTCATGTTACAATATGACCTAATGCAGTGTAAATTTGATATCATCCACTATCTCAGAAGAATACACAAAGCATATTCCAGTCATCATTGTCACAAATACAATAACATTGAAACACATTGTCTTTTACTGTGATTTAGTCTGTTTTCATGGAGCTTTGGTGGAAGGGAAGAAGATGCTACCCATACTACTTCAGTTAAGTGTATTGAGAGCATTTACACCAAGCATCCATTAACTATTTGAACTTCATTTTCCCTAGCTGCTTTGCATGGTTTTAGCCTCTCTGTAGTTTGTGAAGACAGCACTGTTTAAAGTAGCACATATCTGTTGCATCATTTTTCCCTTAGTATTTACATTCGCTAAGCTAGTATATCTACTATGACTTTCAAAGCTCTGACTTCTCCTTATTTCTGCTTTGTTTGTGCTAGCCTACAACCCACACTATTGGTACAAAGGCATCTTCATTAAGGAAATTAGTGTTCTTTAGTACACTTTTGAGACTAAGTCTCACTCTGTGGTCCATGCTTTCCTGGAACTCATGGCAATGCCTCCTCTGCATCTTAAGCGCTGGAATAATCACAGATGTACACACCAATTTGGTGTCTTGTTACTTGTGATTTTCTTTCACTTTATCCAAAAGGAGCCTTTCTAAAACATTAGTCTTATCAGCCCTTGTATAAAATCCAGATATGGAAGCCCTTTGCTTACAGAAGCATGCATGTATTCCTTAATACTGATTGTGAATCTGAACCTGTTTACATTTCCAGCTCTACCTAAAGAGTTTCTGTTTATCTTGTGCTAAAATTATGAAACTACTGAACATGTTTCAGAAACAATGAAAATAGAACTGATTTTAATAAAATAACTTATAATAAAGGAGAGGAGAATAGAATTTAGAGAAAAAACATAGCTTAAACTCCAGCCCAGAAACAACCATGGTGAGCTTAAAATTTTAAAGTCTCATTTAAAATTACTCAGGGGAAAACTCTTTAAAGAATGACTATGAATTACTTATGGTCAGAAATGTTGGATGTCACCATTGTCTCTGACACACAATGTATGTTCTGCAAGTATTCATTTAATAAAACGGGTTCCTGTAATCACAAAATATCTAAATGCATCATGTTAGCTATTTTGCAACTAATAATCTGTATGATGATGTTCTGAGATTGAAAGATGTTTAAAAGAAGAACTGTTTATAAAATATTTGATAAAATGTTCAGACCCTTAATTTGAAAACAAGAAGATAATGGAAGAGAAGGAAAATGGAAAAGAAGATCAAAATGAAGAAGATGGACAGGATAAAATGATAAAAAAGATAAAGTTGTGACTGGTGAAGGAATCAGAAAGAAGGATCATAACAATGTGGGGTCTGGAAGAGAAGCTAAAATAAAGATTTCAGGATGAAGAAAAAAAAGAATCTACAGTATTGTTTAAAATTGCCCTATGTGATGTCATACTTTAGTAATACAGTTCATTTTTTACTATTGTTATCTCTTTGCAACAGGCACAGACCATTAGAGAAAGCCACAGCCAATCAGAATGCACAATTATGGAGCCCAGTCCCAGTGGATAGTCTACAAAACATTCCTACACCTAAGGTTCAGGGATTATTGTGGAACAGAGGAAAGATAGATTGTAGGAGCCAGAGGGGCAGGGAGTTTGATGTGAGTGTGTTTCTCTTAGTAATATCAGAAGCTACAGCCATAAAGTTTCACCACCAAGACAGCCTAAACATTAGCTGAATGAGGACAGTAGCAACACACATTCTAATGTGGACAGGGAAAAGCCCAAGAGGCCTCAGTCCTATACAAAGAATTACAGGCAACTAAGGAATACTGAGAGCATGAGAAATCATCTCCCCAGGGAAGAAGAGATCACTGTTGGTTATCTAGTACTACATGGTCATGTATTTAGAAATATAAGTGCATATGCGTGTATGTGTATAACAACAGTTAATGAAAAAGGAGACCACAACTCAATAATCAACCCCAAAATTGAAAAAAAATGAACATGCAAAATTTGCATAAGAAACAGTGATGGTTAATCTTCATTGCCAGTTTCATGGAACTTAAGATTATCATAGAAATTCGTCTTGGGAGGTTTCTGGAAGGTTGTTTCCTGTAATACAGCCAGAAAGAACCACTGTAAGTGTGAGCAATACTATTCCATGGGCTGAGGTCAACTGTACTAAAAGCAGAAAGTGAACTGAACATCATCACCTGTCTTTCTGTTCCACCCTCCTCAGCACCCTCTGTGGATACAATCTGTCTTCAAACAATAACTCAAAGAAAATCCTCCCTTCACTAAGATACTCTAGTCAGATATCAGATCACTGCAGCAAGAAAAGTAACGAATACAGAGACAAATAACTGCTTACAGACAGAGATTGCAGGATTTTGACTGCTATAGATTCAATAGAGGAAAGATATCCAGAATGCAGGAAGAACTCAAAAAGCAAACAAAAAAAAAACAAGGAAATAAATGATTGATTAAACATGGCCTATATATCTAAAGAGAGTTCTCTAAAGGAGAAATAAAACTGGTCAAGAAATACTTTAATTTAAATGTTCTTTAAATGAACTTTAAATGTTCTTTTAATGACGTTTAAATGTTCTTTAAATGAACTTTAAATGTTCAGCATCCTTAGCCGTAAGGGAAATGTAAATTAAAACTGCTTTAACATTTCATCATTCCCTACTTAAGATCAAGAAAACAGCCAACAGAAAAGGGGACTGCAGAAAGGCAAACTAGTGGATTCACAATAGAATCAGTGTGGAGAATCCTCAAAGACATAAAAGTAGGTCTAGCATGTTTAGCCAATCACTCCTTGGCATACACCCAAAAAACTCAGTTTCTCACCCTGCACATACTAGCTCAGCCATGCTCTTGGCTGCTCTATTCATAACACCTAGGAGGTAGAAACAATCCAAATGTTCCTTGTATGGTGACCAGGAATGTGAAAATGTGGCACAGTTTGAATGTGCCACACTGTGAATGTCCATTTAGCTTTACAGAAAAAATTAAATTTTCAGGCAAATAGATGAAACTCAAAGGACTGCATTGTGCTGGTGAAATTTGGTTTTGTTTAGATGACTAAAGTCATCTGGAAGAGGGAACTTCAATTGAGAAAATTGTTCCATCAGATTGTCCTGTAGGCAAATCTATAGGACATTTTCTTAATTAGTGACTGATGTGAGAGGGCTCAGACAACTGTAGACAGTGCTATCCCTAGGCAGGTGGTTCCTCCTGCCTTCTAAATAATAATTCTTTAAAAAAAACATCAAGCCACGAGGAACAAGCCAGTAAGCAGCATTTTTCAATGTCCCTGCTTCAGCTCATACTTCTAGGTCTTGAGATCATACCCTGGATTCCCTTGATAATGGACTCCAACCTAACAGGCAAGATATACTAACCCAGCTCCTCCCCTTGTTGCCTTTGGTCATAGTGTTTATCACAGCAATAGAAAACAAACTAGGACATTTACTAAGTGAGGTAACTACACCCAGAAAGACATATGCTGTATATTTGCTCTTATTTGTGAATTCTAGCTCCAGATCTTTAGATTTGAGCACATAATCTGATATAACCACAGAGGCTAGGAAAGTAAAACAGGATCATGTTGGAGAGGGAAAAACAGAAGCTCTAGAGAAGTAGAGAATGAGACACAAGTGCTGTGAAAGGGGAAAAGGGGGAAATGGGAGGAGGGTACTTTAACTGGGAGCAGGCAGGAAGGGTATATAATACAGGGAAGGGGCTGTGGATAAATAATACTAAGGATGTTTGAAAAGCCATAGGGAAACACCTTATAAGCTTACTTAAGAATACATATATGTGTACATATATTTGGATGGAATTATGCTAAATGCTGTATAATGCTCTACCAAGATGAATGGACTATCTAACAAAAATCCTGGTGCCAGGCATGGGAAACCTCCCTTAGAGTCAATGTTCTGGGAAGTTCACATAATCTTGAAAACCAAAGAGACTATTCCATTTGCTTTGGTCATCTCCCAAACCTTGAAAGTAGAACCCCACTTCTGAGGACAACACACACTTTGGGCACAGGATTTGAAGGGATTGAGCTGGAACTGACCACAAAGCCTCCTCCCAAAGGTCTGTTTCCCACAGTATGGGAAGGTGCTATGTAAGCTCCCAAGAGAGAAAACCAAGCACTAGTCCTACCCTGTTGAAAACCCATGGATCCCAACAATTGGCCCAGCAATATGTCCCCAATGGTACAACAGTGACACTTTTATCTTGGAGTTCAATTAACAACTGTCTAATTGGACCTAAAGCCCAATCAGTAGGAGGTGATTCATGCCTGGCACTGTAAACCTAGTCAACCACCAGCACTGGAAGGTCATAGATCCTTTAGTAGAGCCTACTACTGCTGCTTTCCTAAGCAGTACAATTTCCAAGTACACCATAAATGCCTATCCTTATGCCCATAGGTAAGCATAGCTCTCATCCCTCATCAAAGGATCTTCTTTATGCAGGAGACAGAGACACCTACAGAGGTACATAACTGTTCAAACTGCAGATAAGTGACTAGGGTAGGGGCATCCAACTACAATGGACATATCTACAATGCAACCCCACACCTAAGGCTTGGGGAACAACATAGAAGCAGAGGTAGAAAGGTCATAAGAGTCAGAAGACCTGGATGCCAACTCTGAGATAAGGCATGGATTAGACCTGCCAGGGAAACTGCACTCATGAAACCTCATGAAATAGGTGTGAAATCATGAAATAGGTGTGATGACTTGTTTTCATTTCAACTTGTTACAAATTAGAATCACCTGAGTAGGAATCTCACCTGTAGAATTGTCCTGATTGCCTTGACTGGGGAGGGAAAGCCACCCCAGATGTGGATGGCACAGTCTGGTAGCAGCCCAGAAAAAAAGACAGGGTTAGCAGCAAGACTATTTATCCTTGTTCAGTTGGCTTCCCTCTTCGTGCAGAGTGGATTCACCCTGTTGATGCTGCTGTTTTCTTTGCTGAGATCAGACACAGCGCTTCCAGATTTCCTTCATTGGCTAAAGATCAGTGTTGTCATGAAATCTTCCAGATTTTTGGTGCCAGATTGGCATTGCTGAGGTACCCTCATCTCAAGAACCAAGAAAATGCTGGCTCCTCAGCCTCTCAAGGGTGAGACAACTGTTCTTACTATTTTGATGTATGCTGATTTAATCAATTCTTCACACACACACACACACACACACACACACACACACACACACACAATCTTATTGGTTCTGTCCTTCTAAAAAACTATCACCTGTACTGTATACTTTCCTAAATAAGACTACTGTCTTAGTTAGGGTTTCAGTTGTAGTGAACAGACACCATGTCCAAGACAACTCTTTTAAAGGACAACATTCAACTGGGGCTGGCTTATAGATTCTGGTGTACAGTCCGTTATCATCATGGCAAGAAGCATGGCAGAATGCAGGCAGGCCTGGTGATAAAGGAGCTGAAAGTTCTACATCTTCATCCAAAGAAAGGCAGGAGCAGACAGGAGAAGACTGGCTTCTAGGCAGCTAGGCCGAGGTCTTGAGGCCCATGCCCACAATGACATTTTTTCTCCAACAAGGTCATACCTCCTACTAGTGCCATTCCCTGGGTCAAGCATTTATAAACCACCACAACTACATAATGACAACACCAGTCAACATGCCAACGGTAATGGGGAGGTAGAGAGATGGGGAGGTTGAGGTGGGGGTAAGGGGGGATGGTATTTCACATAACCTCACCCCTAAAAGAAGGAGAACTCCTGTCTGTTCCAGGCAAGCCTAGGGTACATTGTAATATTCTGTTTTAAAACAAAACAAATCTATACCACTCTACCTCCTAAACCCCCTACCCCACCAAAAAAAAAAAAAAACCCTGCAAAAACCAGCTGTAGAATATGAGAACAGGCTACAGACTATGTACTTCACTCTTCATTGTACCTGAATGTATAATGACATTTTAAAACATACAGGCTGGGGACAAATCTCAGCCTAGCATGTGGAAAACTCTGGATTCTGTTCCTAGCAATACAAAAGGAAAAAGAAAAGCAGGTCAAAACACTACACAAAGCATCAATTATTAACAGATTTAAATATTTAGAATTGGGAATCTTGACTCACACTTTTAGTCTTAGCATTTGTGAGGCTAAGGAAGGAGGAGTAGCCATGGACTTGCAGCTAGTCTGTACTACACAGCTAGACCCTGTCTCAAGAAAAGAAGAGTGTTTATTTACCATATACTCATTTGGATTATGATAATCCAAATGAGTATATGGTAAATAAACTCCAATTAAATATGTCTTAATTTTTAATCCAATTAAATATGTCTTAATTTTTACTTTGGTAAAAAGAACACTTACTCTCACACAAAACTCTACATACCTTTATATAGTTTCACATGTAGTATTCAATTATAGAAATAACTTCAATGTCCTGGAGTAATTGAGAGGTTACGTAGAAACCTCTGCTGCATCCATTGCATGAAATACAACCTGGTCATTTAAAATATCAAAGAGTGGATAAATGCAGCTACAGGAAGGCTGCTGAGGGAATGAAGCAGAGGAGGAAAGTTGACCTTAAGGTTACAGACCGCATGATTCCATATACAACCATTCTCAAAATAACACAATAAGTGTTGGCCAGGAGTCAGACACAGGGCTGTAAGAGGAAAGAGCTGTGCTTGGAGCTACAGGGGTGGAGCCTGGGAATAGCATGGTGATAGTGTAATCGTGGATCTGGGTTGCAGTGGTGGGAACACAAATTTACTGGTAGAAAGATGAATTTGCATAACACTCATACACAAGCTTGTGAACCTAGGGATAAGTTCTAAGGTTGTACATGTCTTAGTCAGGGTTACTACTGCTGTGATAAAACACCATGCCCAAAAGTAATTTGGGGAGGAAAGGGTTTATTTGGCTCATACTACCATATCACTGTTCATCACTGAAGGAAGTCAGACAAGATATCAAACAAGACAGGACTCTGGAGGCAGGAGCTGATAGAGAGGCCATGGATGGACACTGCTTACTGGCTTGCTCCTCGTGGCTTGTTCAGTCTGCTTTCTTATAGAACCCAGGACCACCCAGGAGTGTTCCCACTCAAAATGGGCTGGGTCCTTCTCCAACAATCATTAATTAAGAAAATGCTCTACAGACTTGCCCACATCCCTATCTTCTTGAGGCATTTTCTCAATTAAGGTTCCTTTCAGATTTCTCTAGTTTGTGTCAAGTTGACATAAAAACTAGCCAGCACAGGACAAATATCCATTTCCTAGCTTTGATATTATACTGTAGTTATAGAAGACATATCATTGGATGTGGAGTACACATGATCTCTCTGTATTATCACTTTTGAGACTCCATATAAATGTGTCATTGAAAAATAAGAGAAAATAATGACTCTTTAAAAGACAGTGTGTGGAGGCTGCAGAGATGACTCAGTGGCTAGTGGTGCATAGAATACTTGCAGAGAACCCAAACTCAGTTCTTAGGATCAACTTGAGACAGTTTATAAATGCTTCTATTTCCAGTTCCAAAGAATCAGATTCCTTCTTCTGGTCTCTGAAGACACTTGCATGCATGTGCACACACTCCCACACAGACACACAGACAGACAGACAGACAGACAGACAGACAGACAGACAGACAGATAGACAATCACACACACAGACACACACGCACACAGACACACACAAATTAAAATAAAAATAAGTGTCTGTTTAAAAGAGAGATCGAGAGGCTGGAGAATAGCTTCCTCAGTAAAGTGCTTGCTGTACAAGCAGGAGGATTTGATTTCAATTCCAAGCTACAAGGTTGAGCATGGCACAATATGCTCACAATCCCACGTGCTCAGGTGAATCTGCAGGCTTTGCTGAACAATCTGCCTTGCCAAGTTGGTGAGCTCCAGGGAAAAGTGAAAGACTGTCTCAAAGGACAATCTGGACTCTGGTGAAGTACACCCAAGTCTGCCCACTGGACCCACACATCTGCACACAAAGAACACACATGGAAAAAGGGAATAAGGATCATCTGTAAAGAGAAAAGAACCCTCATGTTTGAACAACTCATTTATAGTTCAGTAATGTTTTGTGTATTAAAATTTTAAGTAGGCAAAGTGGAGCAAAATGGGAGGTGTCCAAAAGAAATACAAACAGAAGTAAATGATCTACCTGAACTAAAAGTGTGCACTGTACCCAAGTTGCAGAGGATAAATGACGTGGATGGTTTAACAATGTTCAGAAAAAGACTATTGTAATGGTTGCTTTCAGGGTAAAAACAAAAAGAGCTTCATTAAAATTCTTGTTATTAACACTATTATTAAGATCCCTAATAACACTTATCATTTCCAGAAGGAGAAATTAACAGTTCTGAAACTATTTGTATAATAGGATTGAACACGGAGTAAACATATAGTAGATAGCAAAACCAGATTCCCATTGTTGGAGAAAGAAACTAGGAAAAGGAAGGAGGTTGGAAGGAACCATGTGTACACACACACACACACAAGCACAAAGAGAGAGAAAGAGAGAGAGACAAAGATTGAAATAATACAATGTTTATGTATTTGTCTATCATGGCTATAATAAAATACTTAAAGCTAGACAATATACAAAGAAAAGACTTATTTACGTCATCGTTTGAGAGGCTGAAAGTCCAAATATGATACCAGTATTGACAAAATGGATGTTATCATGCTGGGAGCATGGTGAAACTTGTTAGGGGCCAGTCGTGCCTTTTACAACATTTATTTCCAGAGAACAAACTGTTGTTCCATGAGACATCAATTCCTTCTCCATTTTGATCATCTTGTAAAAGGCTTCACTTATCAGTAGTGCCAGACATGGTGACATATTCCTTTAATCCCAGCTCTTGGGAGGCAGAGGCAAGCAGATCTCTGTGAGTTCGAGACCAGCATAGCCTATGTGGTGAGTTCCAGGACATCCAGAGATTCATAATGAGAGCATAACTCAAACAAAACAAAACAAAACAAAACAAAACAAAACAAAACAAAACAAAACAAAACAAATCATCAGTACTGATGCACTGAATGCCAGGCTTCCAACACAGGACTCTTAGAGGGAGACAAATCACCCTTGAACCAAAGCATTAAAAAGCTGTTTGTTGAGAGAAACTAGAAGCAAAAAGTATATACCAAGGGACATGTTTAGTGCCGAAATCTTGATTTCCAAATATATTCTCCAGTAAAAGGAGCCAGAGACCCTGAGAGAAACAATCTATTGCAAGGCTGGCCTGCAAAGGTTCCCTGGCCAATGGTGACAGAGCTTAGACATGCTCAAATAGTGAGCATGATGCAAGGTCAGGGAAACTGTCACAGTCCAAATTAGGACAATCTTATATCAGTTAATTACAAATCAAGATAAGACAGAAGACAAACCTGGGCTGTGTTGTAGCCCCGTGAATGTGTCCTTGAAGAGATGAGGGCACTATGAAAGGACAAAAGAATTATGTTGAAAGAGCTTTCAAAGGACAAATAGAGGACAGTTGCAGCAACAAAGAAGATCAATCAACCTGCAATTTTTTGATACACTTTGTTCCTGTTAATTCCATTATCACAAAGTTTCTGAACTATCTTTGCGAATAAGTATATTGAATTTAAATGTAAAGAAAATATAAGCACACATGCAGATATATATAACTATAATTTATAATAAAATTGATAGATGGCCATACTACTAGCTTATATTGCTGTGTTTTAAATTGTGCTCTGTCTACTTATAAAAAGTTTCATGTAAAGCATCATGTTGGGTTATGCTGGCAGAATCCTTATAACTCTTGAAATTACTATATCTCTTGATTAACTAGTTAATATAATTTACAGGAAAATTGAGACTGTGAGCCATAGTTTAAGATGCATTCTTAATCTCTTTTTTTCACTTGACTGTTCGTTGACAAGGCATGGGTCTATAAGAAAACTCTGGTCATTTTTGTTTAAAACCTTCTATCAGCATCTACACAGCCTCCACATGGCATCCAGGCTATTGTCAGTGAGATAAAGCATCTCACTGATGCTTAGATGGGTGCATGAGCCTTCTCTTGGATTAAAGCCGCACATGTATTGATTTGTATCTAAGTAAAACCCAGATAAAGTATATTCCCCCTCCAGCTTAAAACTAGCACAGCACGTCCATTTTATTTGATGTGTTTACAACCTGCTTCAGGTAACAACATAAATCAACAGATCTGAAGACCAGAAATGCACTCTTTTTTTTTTTCCTACAAAACCCAAGATATCCTGGCAAGTAGCCAGGTCAGGTATTGAGTTAGAAAAACAGAAAAATCCTTTTAACAAGCAACAAACTTATCTTCACTGAGATATTTAAATAAGAAGAAAAAATAGTATTTTCTCTCAGTATTCCTTTTCTCCTACAGAAATATAGTTGGAAAATTTTAGGTAAGTCCAGATAGATGGTTTTAACATATAGCTAAGGAGAGTTGATTCAAGGAATCCTGCTCTTCTTTGAACCCAGAGAGCCAGGGTGAAAGCAGGAAAGGCCAGGAGTTAGAGAAGTCCTGAATCTGAGTCATGACATACCTGGCCAGGCTTCTGTCTCTACTGCGGGCTTCCAGGAGGCTATGATGCAAACACAGTCCTGTGCTTCATAACGATGCTTTGATTAGGGACCTACTAGATATACGATCATGACCACACCACATCACAGAGATGAACACTTTCTGTTACCTAATGGGCATTGTGGTTGTTTCAACTGTTAGAACAAGCCATTACATCGGTGTTTGTTGTGGAACTGATGTAAACAAATTTGTGCTGCCCAGTGATACAGAAGCAGTTATGTGTCACACACTGCTACATATACAGTATGAAGTACTTGATGGATGACCATGCTACTAGCTTATATTGCTGTGTTTTAAATTGTGCTCTATCTACTTATAAAAAGTTTCCTGTAAAGCATCATGTTGGGTTATGCTGGCAGAAGCCTTGTAAGTCTTGAAATTACTGTATCTGTTATTAATTTGTAAAATTTATGTCAACGGAATGAAATCAAATGGTGGTGTACTTCTCAGAACATTTTTGCCTCATGCCTCAACCCCTGTAAATATGGCTGGCAGAAGGAAGATGAGCCCTTGACTATGACACGCTCTAGAGAGCCTCCACAGTTCTGAAGATTAAAGACAATCAAGGATGCTGTAGTCTAATGTATAGCATGACACTTGAGAGCTGAGGAAAATAGGCCCTTCCATACCCTCTCCTCTCCTCCTTTTGGTATTCCCAAGTCACTGAAATGGCAGAAAGAAACAGATGCCTGCAATCTCAAGCTCAACAAAGCAGGCGTATTGAGAACTTGAAGCCAACCTCTGCTAAATATTAGTGAGACCCTGTCTTGACTCAAACCAAAACAACAACAACACCATTCATAAAATAAGAATAACATAACGGTCAAAGGTGTAGGTCCTTTCCAGAGTCAGCAGCGGAGTCAATCCTTCCTTCCAGTAAAGGTGCTAACTTCAAGGTCATTTGTCGTTATAGTCATTTAGACTATAGACATTTAGGTTACAGACAATGGTGGTAGGGATTTCAATCCATGGACTTATTTGTCTTACAAATTCCAAGAAGATGATGTAATTAGAGCATAACACACCCTTGGAGGCTTTCATGGAAGCATTTTCTCAGGAAGGAGATCTTAAATACTTGGTCAGCCGTCAAGAGTAAAAGTTTGCAGAAGTCAAATGATTGTTGTCCTCATTTATGTTTGTTTTATTGAGCCTCAAGGTATTCATAAATCTGATCTGTGACCATTTCCCTGAGTCTGGATGTTCTTCTTGTTCTTTGGCAAGCAGATGGGAACCTGAGCTCCCTACATATACCGCCAGGGCCTGAGCAGAGGTGTAAGGCAGGTAGCCTCGAGTCCTAGCTTGCTTTCTACTTCTGTGATTGCCACATGACCTAAAGCATGTTGGGGAGGAAATTATTTATTTCATCTTAAAGCTTGCAGTCCATCATGAAGGGGACATCAGGATAGGAACTAGAGGCAGAAACTGAAGCAGAGAACATGGAGAAACATGACTTACAGACTTGTTCTCCAGAATTATATTGAGCTACTCTTTTAAAATTTCACAGGACTGACTGCCCAGGGTGACATAACTCACAATAGGTTGGGCTCTCCCATATCAATCATTCATTTTAAAAACTGCCTCCACAGGCTTGCTTACAGGCTAATCTTATGGAGTCATTTTCTCAGTTGAGTTCTCCTTCCTGACGACTCTAACTGGTGTTACATTGACAAAAACTGATCTGGACATCCTATCAGAAAAGACTGCACTGTCTTTAGCTACCTTGAGACTGGGGAGGGTCTCCTTTGTCTTTCTTCTAACGAGATGTGTGTTCATCTGAGCCCATCTGTTGTCATGACGACTGGATTTTATTCCCCAGACCTTCAATGCTTGAAAGTGTGACTGTTTGGGTCCTTACTTCATTTTGGTTACTTAAGCTTTATAAATATAACAACTTTATCCACAGCCCCTGCCCTTTGCTCTGTGCTTTTGCCAGCTAACTGTTAGGATAGATGTATGGATCCATCTGCTGCTTGGCTGGCACCCAGGACCAGCAACTTTCTCTAGGGAAAAAGAAACTTCAAGTCCACTTCAAAGCTGTTCACTCTATGGAACAGTAACTTTTTGTGTTTATTATGTCAATGGCCCTATGTTACTAGTACAAGTATTTTTGTTATTAATTATGACTTTTTCAGTTCTTGAAGGGTTAGCATACTTTCCGAGATAGTCTGTTGCCTACAAGCAAAATTTGTGATCTAGAATTAAGCTAAGTTTGCAAAAGAGGACATAGATTTCACTACCACGGGTGGCTTCACAGGCAGTGGTCACAGTGTACTTACCATGAAGCAGAGCTTAATTTCATAACCTAGCACTTGCATAGGCCCTTTCTAAGTCTCTGGGAAGAGTTCTAGTGATATATTCCTATAAATACATTTCACCTACAATTAATTCATGACACCTGCTCTCTTTTTTAAATTTTCATATTAGTTGGTAATGAAGTAGCTACAAGACTTTTCATCGTCTAACTAAGAGATGACATGATTCACAGTAATTTGCATGTACAGATAAGTGATCAGTAGAGTTTCTGGAATAGGAATAGTATACTAGTTACTTATGAGTCACCGTGATGAACATGACAGAAACAACTTGGCAAAGATTCAGTCATCAAGGCTGGAAGGACATGGTAGCCATATAGCTATGAGTCAGAAAGGGTATGAGGTAGGGATGAAAGGAGGAGGAGAAAGGAGGAGGAAGGGGAATAAGGGGAGAGGAGGAAGAAGAAGAGGAAGAAGAAGAGGAGGAGGAGAAAGAAGAAAAGGAGGATGAGACAAAGAGAATTGTAGACACAACACACCAAATATGTATGCAATACAGCAAAAGCAGTGCTGAGGAAAAATTATACCCATCAGGATCCGTATAAAAAGTAGAAAGATCACAGCTAAACAACCAATTACAGTGACTCAAGAAAATGTATTACACAGTCAAACCAAACCCAAAAACTAGAAGGAAAATAAAGTTAAGAAAGATGAAAAAGTAGATGAAACAGACTCCCTCAGCCAAGAAGAGAAATAAATAAGCAATTGTTTCTGTAGTGGTAAAATAGAATCCCAGTTGTAATAAGAGAAAAACACTACTTACGTATGTGTAGTAATATGGATACATTTCAAAACATTATGCATAGTTGAAGAATCTAACAAAAGTTTACAAACTACATACATAGAAGTTTTGGTATAAAGAGAAGATTGTGGTGCTCACACCAAGTATCCTATACCTGTGAGGTTGCCAGGACTTGATGAAATGGCATGTATCATAGATAAAGTGATTACTTGCAGAGGATTAAATAAAGAAGGCACTGTATTGAGGAGCCCGATTTCTTCTACTTAGGGAAGGAACATGTAAATATGGAAAGGAAGAAGTCCTGCATGGACTTTACAAATTTGATTGAAGTTAAGGTATCACTGAGAACTGGAGTGCTCACCATGTATAGATGAGTGAGCTAGGAAGGGTGGGGAATGTCTATACAGGGGTATTAAATACTTAGGTGTTCATGTACTCTTATATCATGCTGTCTTTAACATCCCTTCCTGAAGGAATCCAGAGTGCAATGGAGAAATGGCCATTCCAGACGTAGCTTGTGCTGAATTTAAAGGACTATTTCTAGAACCAAGAGGAAAGGACAAAGGGATGTAGTGGCTGTTTGAAGAGACTTCTGTGGGCACAAAGTCGGGGAAATCTGAGCGTCAAAATAATAATTGAATGAAATTTCAGCAAATAAAATGCAGAGGGAATGCACGAGTCCAGACTGTTGTAAATTTGTGAGCAGAAAAATGGACATTTGGTAGAGTGCCAACTAATCAACACAAAAGAGTAACAAGATTGCAAAAGGAACATTTCAGAGTCATGGTGCCATGAATGCGGCTGAGCATTGAGGAGAATGCAGGAAGCAGAGGTTGCTGGAGGGTTAGGCAGACAAGGAAGACCAACAGAGTTTCAAATCATAGCTAAAGGCTTTATCTTGGTTAAATCAAAGGGTAACAGCATGACCTTAGATGCTATCTTAGAATATTTATACATAAAATAATATTTTTCTTCTCATTGAATTGAGAAGTGAACAAAGGTGGTGGAACACCCTGATAATTCCAGCATTTAGGAGGCTGAGGTCATCCTGGGCTACACCAGACCCTGTCTCAAAAAGAATCTAGCAAACAAACAACAGCAATCAAGTGGTTTTGGAAAGCTCTCTGGATAGATTACAAAAAGAAAACAAATCCCTACTGAGCACAAAATTTAGTGTCCATTTGCTAAGACATTCCATGCCATTCCTTTAATGTTAGAAAGAGTTGAGAACCCCATCCATCTCTAGGGGGAAGTTTCTTCTTGAGCTAATCCGTGAGGAAAAAGCCATCATCTCGCAGCTCCCCTGCCTATGTCCCATTGGGTCAAGTCCTGGCTTTGCCACTATAAACAGAAAACTTTGGCTGTGAAAGATTAAGATTCCCTCCACAGACCAAAAGAAACACCAGTCTTCACAGAGAAAGTATCTTTTATACAGTTTTGCAAGGCTGACAGAGAAAATAATACTCTTTTAATCTTTCAAAATAACAGTAGCTTCCCTAAATTATAAATGGCATGGCATCGACCCCATACATTTCAGTCCTGAGCGAGACTTACTCCTCACTGTCCAGTGAGCTATGTTTGGGGATCTCAGAACGCCTACCTTGAAGTGAAACTAAAGAACGTTAAGTCAGTGTTCCAGAATGAGTGTATGGCTAACTGGTGTGGGAAGGCGCTGGTGCATCTGCAGACTCTAAGTCAGCTCTACTTGTATTCAAAGATACTTGGACATCAACGCAAAGTCATCATTTCAAATGCTTAAATTGCCAGTAAGTAAATACATTTATACAAACTGCTAAAACTAGTATTAGAATTTGAGCACTAGAAGAGGTCTGGGATCTCGGTGGGACTGGCGGCTTCACAGCAGTTCAGCTTTTCCTTCTGTCTGCTGCTCATGCAGATCTGGGCTCTCAGGAAATCAACCTAAGCTAGAGGAGCATATAAACCCAGCCTCTGCCTTCAGGGCTCATTTTTCTAAACTAAATTTTTATTATTTTTTTTTTACTAGCTGTGTAGGAAAATGACTTCTATTATGTACGCTTACAATCTAGCAAAACAGTATGGTATGATAAAGATCCTCTCATTGAGGTGTGAGGTAATTTGAGGAAACACAAATAAATAGTTGTTACAGGGAGAGGAAAATATCATCTCTATCCCACCACAGAAAATAAAACTGATATTCAAAGTGTTTAGTTCACTTGTGCAGTTAGCAAGCGTGGAGCTGACTGTGGTGCCTTTCTTGTTCCAATGTCCTTTGCACCATAAAGCATAAAGAGCTTTCTTAAGATCTCTCTCATCATTTTGAGTATTCAAACTCAGATACAGGACAAGAAAATTCAAGGAAATGAGAAACACAAGGCCCATCCATTACAGGCTATGAATAAAAATAGATAAGTAAAGTAATGATATTATTCATCAAAGAAGTATCCTGGCATTTAGGTTAAAACACTCTCGAGTGATCACAGATAAAGCTTGTAAAGACTCGTCAGCAGCTTTCTGAAACACTTACTGACAAATGTCAGTTGTCAGCTCGCTGCTGTGCTCTCACATGATTCAAACCTTTTATTTGCTGGCTGACAGAACGTGTGGTATTCTAAAGGAGAATAATATCACCCTAAGGTGCTGCAATGTAGGTTTGCTTCAAAGGAGAGAAACTTATTTTGTGGCCTCAAAGACACCAGCTGCAGCTATGAGCAAGTACATTAGGCACTAAGAGGCGAGGATGAGAGCACGGTCCACGTTGTTTATTAACGCAGCTAAGGAAACCCTAACCTTTGGGTCTGTGTTCTTTTTATTAACAAACACTTTTTACTAAGGCTAATGATAGAAGTCTGAGTTCAGTTTACTTAATACACAGAATGATAGCAATACTACCTAGAGATGTGCTTTTAGGAGATCATAAACATCTGAGGCTCTCACTTGTTGGAAGTGTTGGACACATTCAGAAAGCTAAATGAAGCACAGTGTAATAATTTACTTCTCCCGTTGTCTTTCCTGCTTCTCGAGTGTTTCTCTGCTATTATTCTGTTCCAAAATTTCCTGCTAAAAGGACAAATACGCTTCTTTGTGCCATGACTGTGGAGCGTGAGAGGATTTTACATATCACAGAATCACTAATATGTTTCATTGTTTACAAAGGGGTTATAAATTATGACTCTCAGAGTGAGGGGTCCATTGATTAGAAGTGTATCAACTAATTTTCTCTCCTTTATCTATAATGAGGCTTCTTATAAAGGTCATCTTTTAGTAATGTTTCTCAGGATAAACATCAGAATCAAGGGCCCAAGGAGGATCATCGGTCACACTGGAGTAGAAAACACAAGTAATGTCTTTATTGGTGAGATGTCTCCTTGGCAATAATTCAGAACTCACTTTGTGCCCTAGCATTGGTTAGGGAGACTTTATAGCTTATCCAGTGAGGACCCAGTTTGAAAGTGGAAGTAACTCCATCAGTTTCTGTACCAGGACAGCAAGTCCTAGGTGGACTGACACATAGAGTCACTCTAATTGTATGGACTTGGGGAGGGTGTGATTACTCTTGTAATAAAATGACATGTAAGTTCTGTGTAATGTTAATAAAGACCTATACCCAGCACATGGGAGAGTAAGGCAGAAGGAGAATGCCAGCCTCAGCTATATACCAAGTGTGAGGCTAGCCTCGACTATATAAGACCCTATCTGAAAACAAACAAAAACAACAAAAAATGAAATTTTGAAGTATGTGAAATTTATCTTTACTAATGTTTATGTTTATCCTGTTCTTTCTACCTGGTTCCCACATTTTTGGCAATGTGTAGTTTTGGCTAAGAGAATGAAGATGTGTTTCTGCCATCCTGCTTTAAATGGTCTCATAGATTTATACTGAATTTTAAGAAAGTAATGAGTTAAAGAAATTGTATTTCTTATGAAGATTTGAATCTGATGGTGATTAAAGTTTTAACTAAAGTTACACTAGTTTGAAAATAGAAACCCAAATAAATTGGGGAGTCAAGCAATTAAGAATATTTTAAAAGAAAGAGGTGCTTATTTTAAAGGAGAACAGACAACTGGCAGATTAGTAGGCCAAGACTGCTTTGCTTTCCTCTCTCTACCAGATTCCCAGGGATATGGGTCTCTTCTGTATCCTGCAAGGTAACTTTTAATTTGCATATTACTATTTAGATATCATATGTTGTATATTCTTTAAATGGGTGGAATTTACTATACAACTCTTTAGTGAAATATTTTCACTTAACACACACACACACAAACACACACACACACACACACACACACGACTTGGAGTCTAGCTACCTTTTGGTGAATGCTTGCCTAGTTTGCCTGAAGCCCAGGGCTCTGTCTTAGCACTGCTACCTGGGGAGTGGCCATGCACATCTATTCACTGCACTCCGGAGGTGGAGACAGGAGAAAGAGAGTTGAAAGTTGGCCTTCAGTTACCAGGAAATTTCAAACAAATCTGGAAACTTGTGTAAGAGAAAAACTTAAAACGTAATCTCTCTATATCTGACCATTATCTCAGATTTCTTAAAGGAGAGAGTAAGGGAATGTTTTCTAGGGCGTAAATGTTCTGAAATGAGTAGAAAACCCCAGCACCCTTTGCTAACATTTTGATGAACAGGACTAAAGCAGAAAAGCAAAATTTCAGATAGTGATTATCTCACAGGGTAGCTTAGATTATCATTGAGAATTGTTTGGAATGCATACATTCTTAACTGCCACTCCTGTCACATAAGTACCCGCAGAAAATGTAGTGCTATGAATAATTTCTCAAAGCAAAGCATCTATCACTCTGTCACAACTGCCCAACCTCTGTGTTTCCAGGAACCAGGCATGGCCAAACAGTTTACACAAAAGATAACAGCCACACTTAAGATAACAGCCATACTCAGGATGGGCTTCCTTAAACCCGGGGATAGAAGCTGGGATTGTCACACAACCACTTGTGCTGCTGACCTCTAGGAAAGTGAGCACTGTACAAGCTCCAAGTGAGTCTCCTGAGCTCCTGAGTCCTTCCCTCACTGAGGCTGCCTGATTCATACTCAGCTGTTCCTACCCAGAGTCAGGCTCAGCAGGGTACACTTGAGCACCTGTCCTGATTTCCATGAGTGATAAACAGCAATATGGAAGTGTCAGCTGAATAAACAAACCCTTTCCTCCTCGATTTGCTTTTTGGTCATGGTGTAATTTTGCAGGAATAGAAACCATAACTAAAGTAGTATCTTTATAAATGAGTATCTTACAAAAGTGGAACCTGAAGTTCAGAGGACAAGAATTCTCAGAGCAATGTAACTAGTTACAGAAGAGGGCTGGGAGTGCATGAGCCAGACTTCCAGCCTCAGATGGCACATGAGCAAACAGCGCTGTGTAGATTCTCCAACATGAGAGTAATAGGACAAGACTCTCAACATGGTGTCTGAAAGCTTACCATAGATGCTACAATATCTGGATTTATTTGAGGGAAGGGCAGGAATAGTGGAGAAATGAGATTTAAATAATTTTCACGAATGCCAGTGAACAGAGACTCACACTGATTCTGGAGAGAAATTACACTGGATTCAAATTACAGGAGCAATAACTGTATCTCCCTGATAGCAGATACTTGATAAAAAGACCAGAGAACAGTCCATGCATAAAATACCACACATCAAAGGAGTTCTGTGACAGTAGAAACTGATAAAGTGCTGTAACCTTGAAATCACTTTGGTAAAAACTGTTGGAATACAAATCACCTCTGAAAGGTTTGACAGACACTTAAACTTCTGTCAATACATTTTCACCCTAACAGGATCACTTTGTGGATGCACAGAACTCTCCAGTGTCATCACCTTATAGCTGATTGACACATCCAATCAGCATGCCCACCAACTTATAACCCTTTGTGCATCAGTCACCCAGAGGCTGTACCATTTAACATGAGTGTGGCCAATGAGAGCATCTCATGGGAGTTCATTCTCTTAGGGTTTTCAGACCGGCCATGGCTGGAGCTACCATTCTTTGTGGTGTTTCTAGTGTCCTATATTCTGACCATCTTTGGAAATATGATGATAATTCTTGTGTCCCGCCTGGATTCCAAACTCCACACACCCATGTACTTTTTCCTCACTAACCTGTCCCTGCTGGACCTGTGCTACACCACAAGCACAGTCCCACAGATGCTCGTCAACATCTGCAGCACCCGGAAGGTGATCAGCTATGGCGGCTGTGTGGCCCAGCTTTTCATTTTCCTGGCCTTGGGTTCCACAGAATGCTTTCTCCTGGGTGTCATGTCCTTTGACAGGTTTGTAGCCATCTGTCGGCCTCTCCACTACTCAGTCATCATGCACCAAAGGCGCTGCCTCCACTTGGCAGCTACATGCTGGATCAGTGGCTTCAGCAATTCAGTATTACAGTCCACATGGACCCTTCAGATGCCACTGTGTGGTCACAAGGAAGTGGACCATTTCTTCTGTGAAGTCCCTGCCCTGCTCAAGTTGTCCTGTGTGGATACAACAGCTAATGAAGCTGAGCTGTTCTTCATCAGTGTGCTGTTTCTTCTAATACCTGTGACTCTCATCCTCATATCATATGCCTTCATTGTGCAAGCAGTGTTGAGAATCAGATCAGCTGAAGGTCGGCGAAAGGCGTTTGGGACATGTGGTTCCCACCTCATTGTGGTGGTACTTTTTTATGGCACTGCCATCTACATGTATCTGCAGCCACCATCCCCTACTTCCAAGGACCGGGGGAAAATGGTGTCCCTCTTTTATGGGATCATCACACCCATGCTGAACCCCCTCATCTACACACTCAGGAACAAAGAGGTAAAGGGAGCAGTCAAGAGGTTGATGACAAGGGTCATCTTGAGTAGAAAATAGGGATGCCTGAATAATAGCCCTATAAGTATAAGTTTTTACAGCCTGGTAAATTATATTGTTTTCTTCTTTACTGAACTATTGTGATGATTTCCATCAAATAAAGTCTTGCTGATAGAGGAATATACAGTGTTCGCCTGCCAGGATATATCCATTCACAAGCCCTGAGAAGTGACTCCTTATGATTCTCCCAAACTGCTTATCCTATAAGCTTCATATTTTCAAGCTGTATACCATTTGTGTGTTGGTGAGGATTCCTAGATATCTCAGGGTCTAAAGTAAAAATCTGAGAATCCTTTTTACAAAAACAATGCATTTAATATACATGCAGAAACACTGTCATGTACGTAAACATGCATCCCACCCTTTAAACACGTGCAGAAGCTCTAGCAGAAATCTGTAATGCTAGCTCTAGACTCATCTTCTTGAGCCCTGGGTGAAAACTTAGCATTATCTCTACACCAGCACAATTTAAAATTCACAGAGAATTGACCCCCATAGTTTATTTAAAATTTTCCATGATTTTCTTTTTATAATCTCTACCTCTATTAAATTGAGGTCATATCCTGTTTTATCTACCAAAAAATAAGTAATAATAATAAAGCAATACTTTAAACTTGAGTCAAACTTCTTTTTGAGATTTTAAGTGATTTCTCCTATATACATATCATTCCTTCTTATTAACCTCTAAAGAATCCATAGTTCAATTCATTTTAAAAAGCAGTCTTACAATGATGCCCACTCCTGTCCACTGTACTTCTTTTAAATTTTTATGACATGTGTATTGCATGTGTCTCTGTGTGAACGTGTTGGATTCCCTGAAACTGGAATTAGAGACAGTTGTGAGAGTCCATCGGGGTACTGAGAATTGAACCTAGGTCCTCTCAAAGAACAGTGAGTGCTCTTAACCACAGCTCCACTATACTTTTCTTAGGCAAGAAGAACATTTTTTTCTATCTGTAAATTACCTTGAGTCAGCACGACTGGAATTAACAGTTCTTTCATATTACTTTCATAATTCAACAGTGCTGAAGAAAATAGTTCTACACTAAAAGCCATAACTGATCATGTATATTATATGTTAAGCTATCATTGTTTCAATTCCATTTCAACCAAACTTATATTAAAATCAAAATATGCAGTGAACACTTACACTGAGTCCTACAACCCTCAGGATTTCTAACACAGTTGTTCTGATATGTGGCTGAGAACTTGTCTTTCTGCAAATCCCCAGAAAAATGTTGATGTTCCCTAGCAGGGACCAGACATTAAGAACTGTTCTACTAACAGTTAAAGAAAATAGCAACTATACTGAGCACCTATCCTTTACTTCTATTAAAGGAAATTGAAAAGAAAATGGTAGACAATACTGAGAGTGTATTTTGAAAAATGAGAGGGTGTTTTCTAAGGAAAATGTGTTCTTACCTTAAGGTCCAAGTAAAGGAAAGATCACATTTCCAGAGACAAACTTTTATATCATTTCAAAGTCAGTACCAAGTGGCTTTTAGAGATCTTTGAGGAGCTGGATGTTGTGTCTCTCAAAGGTAGGATGCCAAGGAGAAAGGCACTGAACACCATGCCCCATCATGGCCTTCTGAGGATCATCTGGGATCAGATCAGCCTTCAGAATTAGAGTGAGGCCAGCATAGGCTGTATACTGGCCATCTTGATCGAAGCTGGAGGTGGAGTTGGAGGAATTAGCAGAAGAGAGGAAATGAGGTATTTTGTTTTAAAAAAAAATGAGCAATTTAATTGATTCAACACACTGTACACTGGTAAATTTTAAAGGGATTTATATCTAAATCCTATAAATACTTTCCTATTAGTTGACATATATATGTACATATGATACATATTTCATGATCTCTCCAGGCCCTTCTTGTTACGCTTTTGTACAATGTAGAGCAAAAATGACTGAGGAGGTAGAATAATTCTATGTGCTCCTATCTGGGTTAAAACCCCTTATAAAACTTGACTAGTAAAATGCTACTCCTTTAAAAGGATGGGTGGAGTGAGAGAAAATAGTTCTAAAGATGTGAGACATACGATTTAAGATAAAACCAACCAATAAGTGACTAGTATTTAACCTAAATCAGTATATATACATCAACTTCATTTTCTGCTCTAAAAGGTTTTGAAATATGATTGGCAATACATTCCCTATAATCCTTACCTGGGAGAATGTACTAATAAGTTATTGGTTGTAGCTCTGATATTTGCATTTTAATCAGTCTATTTTGCAACTAAAATGCCTTCATAGAATAGGGAACACGTGAAGAAGTGAGCAATCGAATACCAAACCTCTTGAAGACTTTTTATGGAAGGCATGAATTCGTTCTGCATGGAGTAGGAAGCACTTTGAGGTGATGTCATTGACATTAGCATTAGAAGGGTGCTCATGAAATGTAGTTTCTTTCATAAAGAGCAGAATTCCTACCACTGGATAAAAATCAAGAAGTCGATGTTAGTATAATGGAAGAAAGGACTCAGAAAAATACCGACACTCTACAATGCTTATAGAGTTGAGTATCTGACAATCCTGGAAAATAGAAATTTATGAAACAAGGCTAAATTAAAAATCTTCTCTCAATTCTGGCTCCTTTAACATTTCTTTCTCCACATTGTGAACTTCAATAGAATCTCTCTCAACCTGTCTCATAATATTCATGACGCCATTTGGAGGCCATCTAAATAATCTAGAATAAGTACCACTGCTTAAGAGTCTCAGTCACATCTTTTGCTAATGAAGGTAATAAAAGGTGTGAAAGTTGCCTGTAAATCGACTTCATTACCAAAGGGAGATCATCACTAAAACGCCGAGCCTGCTATACTATTCTGGATCCCATAGACCCTCATCTTCTAAAGAAAGAAAGTTAAGTTGTTATTTTCTAGAGTCTTGATCAAATTGACAAGAATGCACTTAATTTTATTTTTTGGTTTTCTGAGACAGGGTTTCCCTGGGTAACCCTTGCTGTCCTGGAACTTGCTCTGTAGACCAGGGTAGCCTTGAACTCACAGAGATCTTCTTTTTATTAACCGATCAGAGATAATTGGGGAGCATTCTTTACACCACACTGATACAGGAGAGCCTTCAGTATTCATGACAATACCTGTGCCGGGACTGTAACTAGATCTCAGGGAAATGGAAATCAGCATCTGAATACACAGTGCACAAGACCATGTACACATAATGTACAATTCTGTACACAACACATACAAATAACACGACTTCAGGATACATGAGGAAAATCTGGAAAAGGAAAGGAAAAGCTGTCATTTTTGATGACAGCAGAATATTTTGGCAGATAGAGGAGCAGCTCCAGGTGCTGCTTTTTTTGTTAGGAACTGACGTTGTCAACAGGCCTGGGTCGGAAACATAAAGAACTTTACATTAACAACTTCACCTCCATCAGAGACTTTCATCATCCAAGACATTCAGTACTCATAACTCAGGATGTTGTGGTAGCTACTGTCATCCAGTTACCACCAGACAGAATGCCAGTCATGGAAACCAGGAGAAGAGACACTAGTGTGTAAAGTGTCATGAAAGCTATCTAGAGCAGCTTTTCTGATGGACGTGGCAGAAAAAGCAGAGATAGGTAGCATGGGGTGGGCTGAGTGACTGGGGTGTACTGGAGACAGGGAGAAGTGGAGTGATGGATTTGTTCAAATGAAGACAAGTGTTCAGAAGATGGTCATAGCAGGGTGTTTCTAGGATGGAGTTTTAGCTGCCAGATATAAAACTGCCAAATATGTATAGGATCAAAGCAAGAGATGCTGGTTTTCTTACTGAAGTTTTTGGGCAAAAGCGTGGCCATGATGGGAACTAACAAGATGGGAAGTGGAGAAAGGTAGAGAAAGATAGATATAAACAATCTGTCTTTGATGTTTAGACATGAGCTTTATTTGGGTTTAAAGAGGGAAAGGGTTCAGGCAGAGGAAAGGCATGTACAGTGTCACAGGGTTTGCTCAGAGTGGGCTGGATGATCGATCCATGTGTCTATTCTCCCAGGTTCAGGAACATTGTTATCACTCTTATAACTGGGGGTAGGAGGGGATGGGGGAGTAGGAGAGGAGCGGTGAGCTGACTATAGCAATGTTTGTCTTTCATCTTCTTCTGTTCTTTTTTCTGTTCTCCTACAACCCCAAGCCCAAGGCAGGCCACAGAACTAGAACCCTTCTCCTCTCAAAGAGTTTTAAACCCCAGGAATATTATTTCAGACTTCCCCTTCTATTCTGTGTAGCAGCTGGCTAAGAAGAAATGATATGACCTGATGAGACATTCCAGGAGGGTCTGATCTTAAAGGAGTGAGGAGCTAATGCTGCACGGAGAGGCCAGGAAGAGTCTGTAGCCAGGCCATCCTATGGCTCCCATTCAACCTATTTCTGTTTGTACAGCACATTTTTACTGCCCATTGCTGCCTATATTATACTTCAGCAAATGCAATCCTAAAGATAGATTGGTCTCCCTGGGTCTTTAAATGGTCTTCCTCTTGGCTCCTACAACATGTCAAACTTGGTTCAAATCTATTTGCTATGTTTCTTGCTTATTAACCTGTCTCCTTAATTGAGGTGTTATCTTTGTGCTTTACGATGGACAGAAAAGGAATCGTCCCTTTGATACGGTTACACTAGAAAAAAACCAGCTGTGAGGAATTTAGATGAAAGGGTAGCACAATCATATCATATAATGCTTTACTCAGGGGATCGTGTTGCTTGGCTTACGCTTAAAGGGGCCAAAGGTTAGTTAGTGAGCACTCTGTCCTGACCAATGACAAGGATAATCAATTTAGCTCATCACATGTAAGACAAATAATTAGAATATAGCCTTGCTGTAAGTGAACAAGAAGATCACCTCCTAAAATCTCAGGGGAAAAGGAGACAATCCAATCAGCTTCCAAAGGTTGTCGTATGATCTCCACATGCAGACCATGGTACACACACACACACACACACACACACACACAATAGTAATAATAATAATAATAATAATAATAATAATAATAGTGTAAAACAAGAAGAAAAGTGACACATGAGGGGAGATACGGAGATAGAAATATTACTTCTGAGTCCTCTCCTCGGGGGTTTCTTTACTTGAGTCTCCAACCTTAGCTTTACTCCTTTTCACATTGGGGAAATTCTTTCTGTGCAGATCTTATGATCACAGTACTCTATGGCAGAAAATCCTTTCCTCTTTTGCAGGAGTACTTTTTGCTCTTTACAATAGCGATTTTGCATTAAAGTTTCTCCTAAATGTAGAGAGACCTTTTTGGACTTCTTAGCGCTGGAAACCCTAATAAGCCTTCTGGGCAAAGATATCTTAATGTCATAGTTTCTCTTCCCAGTAATGATTCTAGAATCTCTCCTTCCTCAGTGTCTGTGGGTTTTGTTTGTTTAACAACATGTAAATAAACATACAAAGAAACCCTTTATCAGGTATGCTGAACATATTTTCTGCCTGCCTGTGGCTTGTTTTTAGATGTCTTAACAGTGCCTTTTGCTGAACGAGTTTTACATTTTGATTCAATGCTGAATGTTCTTTCTCCTCTATTACTTAACTTAGGATTTTGAGGCCACATAGCTAAGAGTTTTGTTGTTTTTTGTTCTGTTTGTTTGTTTGTTTGTCTCATTTCCTTTCTCTCCCCTCTTCTCTCTGCTTCTCTTTACTCACCACCAAGCCCCTCTCTCAGCTTCTATCCCAACATGTATTTGGAATCCTAAAGATTTCGGAAAGCATTGTGACACTCTTTCTACTTCTCCAGAAATTTCTGTCGGGCTGTACATTTATATTTCACCCGGGCGGTGTCTGGAAGGAGGCCCTAGGCAAAACCAGATTTAGTATGCTCAAAAGAAATACCAATTACGGCCTCGCTCACACATTCATTTCGACATTCCTGATCTTTTATAGAAAAGCTTCTAATTTTTTTGGATTTTTCTATTGATTAGGTTACAGCAATCACATCTTGAACTTATTATACAAAATAATTTAAGACGAGTTCATTTTTATGTTTTTATGGAAGTCATGGCTGTGCCTTTGGGGAGAAGTTATCCTTAATTGGGATCGCTGCCCTCGATTTTCCTAAAGGACTTTCCGGAGCTACTTCTGAAGTCAATGCAACCTTGACTAAAACACTGAAGGCCAAATCCTCATTCCTACATCCGCCCCTCCGGTCTTCCAACCAGTAGGGAGCAGCACTGATCTCACATACCAGTGCGCGCCTTGAAGTTCCTCTCTTCTCTTTGTTCCGCTCTTTTGCACCCTTTCGTTGGACTCTCTTCTCATTCCCTTAACTTTTCTTCATCGTCCTGCTCACGATCCTTTAGGATCCACCCAGATTCCTAAGGGATTTCTGAGAATTGCCTCCACTGAGGTGATATTCACGGGATCCGCAGGTGCCCACCTCCTTACTGCCCTCCTGGCGCCTCAATACCCAGGATCACCCTACCACCCAAGTCTGTCAATTTTTCCACTTATGAAGGGAGACTTACGATCTACAAGCTGGTGACTTGCAAGTGCCTGGGTCACCCGGTGGTTGCAGTAAACTAGAAAGAAGCATTACCAAGAGTTAACAAAAAAATGTAAGATGATATTAATACCTATTTTTTAAAAGAAGTAATATTTTAATATGGAGTTTTGTATATGGCTAATGTAATCACTTGTAAGATTACAAAGCTACTCGTCAAAGCATTGGTGGTTCAGTGGTAGAATTCTCGCCTGCCACGCGGGAGGCCCGGGTTCGATTCCCGGCCAATGCAAGTGCTTAGCTTTTTGTTTTTCTGTAAAGCACGTCTTGAAAATACAATCTGCCATAGAATCACTCGTTTTTCCTACTTACATTTTCGATTACTCGTATATACTAATCATATTTTAAATAAAATCGTTCTTTCAAATGAAAGGATAGTAACAAGTAACTAGTAAGTTAGTAACAAGATATTTTCTTAAAGAAACATTGAATTTTACTTATCTGCCGCTATTTAAAATAAAAATCTTTCGGAGCTCATTTTGCTATATCTAAATCACTAACCTAGCTAATCACTAAAAATCATAAAAGGCTGCAAAAGGACAATGTTTACATACATGTATAACAGTATAATTTTAAGGCCATTGTTTGCCTCTCTAGCAGAGTGGCGCAGCGGAAGCGTGCTGGGCCCATAACCCAGAGGTCGATGGATCGAAACCATCCTCTGCTAGCTTTTTTCCTTTCCTCAAAGTTTTAACAACTTTCTACTATTTTCTTGCAGAAACCAAAAGTAATAACTAATTAAAGCATGCTGTACTCAATATTCCTTCAATATGAAAACAGCGCGCTTTCAATGAACTGTGGGATGGTAACAGACTCAGAGGTGATAAGAAACCCAGCTGCAGAAGTAGCATGTCTCTGTGTCACTAAACTGCATACAACAAACTTCCCAAGAAACTATAGCCAGCTCCGGTTTTAGAGTGTCTGTGAAAGTTACATGGAGTAGCCTTTTCCTCCTACTCCTTTTTCCTCCTTGGTGCTTATCACCACCAGCCCAGTATGGTGTTTATTCCTTTATTTCTTTAGAGCTTTGGACGTTGCCTATGGAGATTTCCCTACTTCAGATTTTTTTTCTATACAGGAGTAGAAAGTCTGTGTCGCTTGGGGAGAATTGAGTGTCGTCCCTGTTGCGGTCTGGAGAAGGAAAGGCCACACATCAGCCCTACCTTCCTTTCTACAGTCAACATTTGGAAAAAACAAAAACAAAAACAAAAAAACCTGGCATCTTATCCGTTATAGTCAAGCTCTATCGAGCTGTAAGATATCCTGATACACCAAAGGCAGCGAAAGATCCCCATTACTCTTGTTAGGTTATTCCGAGAGGACACGCTGGAATTTTCCATAATGGCTCCGAGCCAAGTTTCCTGTGTCAGGCCTGGGTGCGTTTATCTCCCTGTATCAGGCCTTGAAAGCACCAACCCCCCCTTTTAAGTTTCTAAGCCCTGGAGGCAGAGACTACGAGGGGTCACTGGGCATCCTAAAATGAACCACTGATACTTCTGATGAAGTATTTTACAGAGCAAAACTCAGAAATTGTAACACAACAGTAACAGTTAAAGTTTTAAAATTTTAAAGTTTTGCTTTCATATAATCCCAGCTGCTCACCAGATGCAAGCTGACTTTAACAATAAATTACTGGACACCATATGGGGACATTTTTTTCAGGGGAAAAATAGAAATAAAATTTAAACCCGGTATTGATATTTTTCCACTTAAAATGTGTGCTGCCTTCGGGAATACAAACTGGCACCTTTTTCCTTTTTCTTTCTTTTTTCTTTTCTTCTCTCCTTAAAATCTTAATTGTTGAGATGTTAAAGCCAGGAGGAAACAGTTCTAATTGTCAGTCATGATCAGAGAGATAAAGAGAAGGGGCCATTGATTCGTCAGACAACCATTTTAAATAGAATTTGAGATCCTTGCTTCGTGTAAAACAGACTGGAGGAGAGAGGGAAGGAGGGGAGATAAGGAAACCGTTGGCAGTTCATTTGCTCAGGGATCTGTAGTAGGGAGGGAGGAGTCTTCAGGTGGGTCCTTGTTACCTCTACCCTCTTCCCATATGTATCTAGTAAAACAGAAGAGAAGGGAAAACCCACTAAAGAAAAGGGAGGGAATTTCAGAGACAGGACTGAGAAAAACAAGTAGAAGAGATTGTATCACAAGGCACAGGTAAACAGGTGATGGTCCAGTAACTCCTTCTATATAATACTCAGCCTTGCATGCAGATATCAAAATATCATGCTGTGCCTAGCTAATGTATAAAACTTTCCCTCGCCAGTTAGGAATAATGTCATTGAAAACAAAACAAAGGTAATCTAAGTAGAAAAGAACACTTGTTTTGCGTTTTAAACTTAGATAATTATTCAATAGACAACTTTTAAGAAGTTGGAAAGTAGCACAGACGTAGCATTTGCTTAGCAAACACAATGACTGCCCTGAGTTCAGTCTTCAAGATTAAAACAAACAAACAAACAAACAAACAAACAAACTCAAAATACAAATAAGCAACTCTGAATATTTCCTAGCCTTCACTCGTACCTCACTGGTGTTAGAAAGTCAAGAGTGATCCCTGTGCTTTACTTCCCCCTCTCCCCAACTAGCTTGTGAATGTCTGTTATGGCAGACCCTGTGCTCTGCCCACAGGGGCCCAGCGAGCGTGGAATGACTTTTTAGTGGAGAATCACGTAGGAAGCTCGGGGCATTTGATTCAGGCCTTGGTGACAGGAGACTTCATGAGTTTGTCTCGGTCCAGAAACTTTTCTCTATATCTAGATTTCCAACTTTGAGACTAAAAAACAGTAGTAGACAACTTTTGTTTGTTTAGTCTGGGGTCATATTGTAAATGTGTGTTAAATGGCAATACAGAGGATTTAGACTATCTCATATTTAAATACTTACCTTCTTCAAAACTGGACGACTCAGCCAGTGAAACTGTGTTGTACAGGACACGCTGGGCACCTCCACTCCCAAGCGCCTCTCAGTTTCCACCAGTTTTAGGAACATGCATGTGTTCTGATCGTGTTCTTACCACAGAGCTAAGAAACTACTGAAATGTGTTTTGGTCCTTATTGAAAGAGTAACGCTAAGATAACGGACCCTAAATAATTAAGATTTCCTCCAGGAGGGCTGGAGAGATGGCTCTGCCATTAAACGGCTAGGCTCATAATTAAAACTTCAAGCTTTCTCCAGGAATCTCAAGAGGGAAAAGGGAAAGGCTAACATCTGGACTCCAGGAGTTTTCACAGCAGGACAGCCTAACTCACCAAAACTCAACAACTTCTTGTCCTGTGTATCTTTCTATGGTTCCTATAAAATTGTAACACTGCTACAGGAGAAGTAGAGAGTGCACAGGAACTCTTATCCCCCAGTTCTCGCCCAACTGTGAATGAGTCTACTTCCCTTTATTCATTTCTGTTTCCTAATTTCTTTCAAAATTTGGGGAAACTGGAGTGGCAGGATTGGGGGGGGGGTTAATTGTCTCATAACACTATCAAAATTTAAAACAAAAAATGTCAGAAGGCATGGACTTCAAGAAAATTTGTAGAAATGAAAGATGGTTTCAAATGTCCAATGATTGTTGGGGCCCCCCCCCCCCCCGTGAGCAACTGACATAAACTCTGTTTTAGAAAATCTTCAGTTGTTTTAGCTATAATTTTAACTAAATGCAGACTTTTAAAATGAAAAAGAATCTGAAATAATAGCAGGTTGAAATAAAACACAGTGTTGAGTCTGATGATAAAGTGTGCCCCCCCACAAAGGCCCATGGTCAGGTCTTGTCCTCGATACCATTGAATTTGGATACAGGATCTTCAAGGAGCTGTGAAGTCCAAGATCTTCACAGGCTGGCTCTGTGTTCAGTGGCTGACCACCTGCCTAGTAACTTGCCCTCAGTCCATTTCTATTAAGAACGGTCCTAAGAGTGGGGCTCTTATTAGAGACACAGGGCTAAATAGGTCAAGGGCACAACATGAAGGCAGACACCTGTCAAGTCCCAGAGGGAGACCTCAAAAGAGGCCATATCTGCTCATGCCTTGATCTTGATCTTCAAAAAAAAACCTATTGTCTGTGTTATGCTTCTTATGCAAGCCTGTCATGTTTTAATAATATCTTTGGGTATGATTGATTAAGCACTGGAAAATGTCAAATAAAAGTTAAGAGAGAAATCAAAAGCTAAAAAGCACATCTCTAATATTTTGTTACTTTAGCATCTTGTGCAGTTTTTGTTTGATAGCTCTGACCAGACTCTCCATGTGCCTCAATCTCATCTGTCTTGCCTCCTCTCCTTCAGTCACCCTTGAGAAGCTAGTATAACTCTTCTAATGTTACTAGGAGTAAAAATAGTAACACTACTGTAACTCACTGGTCACAGCATAAGGAAGCATTTTCAGTCTGGATGAAAAATACCTAAGGCCATGGACTTGTGATACTGTTTGTTACCACATGATGGCAGAAAAGAGCAGCACATTTCACAACACGGCAAAACTAGATTATTCCTTAGCTCCCCACCTGTCCTGCTTTAACTGCACGCTGGAAGTGGTTGTCACGCAGAGGGACTGCGATGGTGATCTACAAAATTACTTACTAGAGAAAGACCATGAGGTAACGGCGTGCTTGGCTAATATCATGAAACACCAAAAATGAATTTTTGGGCTATCGAGATGGAGAGTTGCAGAACCTGGGTGGTGCATAGAAGTCCCATGAATATTAGCGGGAGATAGCCCGCGCTTTTAATTCACCTCCGTGTCAGCGGTCATGCTGGGGTCCACTGGCTTTAAATGCAATTTTGACTCCTGCGGCTGGACTCATGACCGTGGACATTCAAATCAGTCTTGAAGATGGTCTCTCTGAAAGCATACTTTCAGTACAGAACTCCGCACATCTGTAAATAAACTCACAAATAACGTCTCTACAGGCCGCTGCGTACTTATTAAAATATTCCTACTGGCCGGGGCGGCAAAACTTATTGTCCAATAATCCTAGACTGCTTTCTGCATCTTTTGGCACTTTACCTTACGCTCTGTTACCTGCTTCAACAAAGACACATGTGTAACAGCTATTCCATAAGAGATTGTGGGTGGCTCTTAAAAGAGCCTTTGGGTTTGCTGTGAGCTCTGCTTCTCACTTGGAGCTGGTGTACTTGGTGACGGCCTTGGTGCCCTCGGACACGGCGTGCTTGGCCAGCTCCCCGGGCAGCAGCAGGCGCACGGCCGTCTGGATCTCCCGGGACGTGATGGTCGAGCGCTTGTTGTAATGTGCCAAGCGCGACGCCTCGCCCGCAATGCGCTCGAAGATGTCGTTGACGAACGAGTTCATGATGCCCATGGCCTTGGAGGAGATGCCGGTGTCGGGGTGCACTTGCTTCAGCACCTTGTACACGTACACCGAGTAGCTCTCCTTGCGGCTGCGCTTACGCTTCTTGCCGTCCTTCTTCTGGGCCTTGGTCACGGCCTTCTTGGAGCCCTTCTTCGGGGCAGGAGCGGACTTGGCAGGATCAGGCATGCTGAAAGCCAGAAAGGAACTCAAAAGAAGATGAGATGAGTGGTATAAGACGTTCGAGGCACTGGCTGCTTTTTAAACAAACTTATGGCTATGCGGATCCTGAATCAGCATACGTCATTTACTAATTGCCCAATCAAAACAAGGGATTTTCGAAACCACGGTACCATTGGTAACCATTGTATAACCAATGAAATCTCTCCGTTTTCGCGCCCTGCGTTGACTATAAATAGCAGGAGCATCGCACTCCGCTTTCTTACTGTGGTGGTTTTTTTCTGGAAAACTGAGTCATGTCTGGACGCGGCAAACAGGGCGGCAAGGCTCGCGCCAAGGCCAAGACCCGCTCCTCCAGGGCCGGCCTGCAGTTCCCCGTGGGCCGCGTGCACAGGCTGCTCCGTAAGGGCAACTACTCGGAGCGGGTGGGCGCCGGCGCCCCGGTGTACCTGGCGGCCGTGCTGGAGTACTTGACGGCCGAGATCCTGGAGCTGGCGGGCAACGCGGCCCGCGACAACAAGAAGACGCGCATCATCCCGCGCCACCTGCAGCTGGCCATCCGCAACGACGAGGAGCTCAACAAGCTGCTGGGCCGCGTCACCATCGCGCAGGGCGGCGTCCTGCCCAACATCCAGGCCGTGCTGCTGCCCAAGAAGACCGAGAGCCACCACAAGGCCAAGGGAAAGTGAGACCCTTTGTACGAAACACTCTACGAATCACCAAAGGCTCTTTTCAGAGCCACTTACTTTCTCCAAAAAAGAACTAAACACTGCTGGAATAGTGTATTGTACAAGTCTTATGTATTGCCATCCTGTTAGCTTTTGGGGATAATTTTATTTCCCCTGCTTGTCAAGGGTTTAACCCCATAGGTAAGAGAATTATACTCTGGCTTCTGGAAGGCTGGAACCTAGCGTCAGATCTGGTAGTACACAAAGGCACACAAATCTTGATTTCGAGGCCAGCCTGCTCTGCAGGGTGAGTTCCCAGACAGGCAGGAAAACGCAAAGAATTATAAAAAAGTTCCTTTTATGACACTTGGACTACAGCACAAGTACTGCGAAGCAACTAATGTACAAACCTCACTTGAATTCTGTTTATGTGCATGATTGACAAGTAACGGCCATTTGCCAAGGTCAAAATCAGCTAAGGATGTTAAATCATTTGGTGGTATCACAGCTAAAAACTTCCACTAGACCTCCCCGCCTGCAAATTGAATTCCAGGGGTCAATGTGTTTAAAGCCGTTTTTTAAAGTCACTACTACCTATCTTATGGTTATCTCACTACACATCTTTTCATATAATATGAAACAGGAATAAAAGAGTTAAGAAAAGTGCTTTTAATAAGAATCACATTGATTTCCACGAATATTCAGCGGGATTTTGTTTTCAATGAGGAAGTTGCACACTTGCTTAAAACACATACCGCCAGTAGTATGCAGAAAACAAAAGGACTCACCAGCCAATTAAGTTGCTCCGGCAGCCACTTTGACCAATCAGAATCCGGCCGTCTGTATAAATTTTGGTGGTGAGGCTTTTCTTCTCTCACTTTCTTTTGTAAGCTGAAACGTTACTATGGCTCGCACTAAGCAGACCGCTCGCAAGTCCACCGGCGGCAAGGCCCCGCGCAAGCAGCTGGCCACCAAGGCCGCCCGCAAGAGCGCCCCGGCCACCGGCGGCGTGAAGAAGCCCCACCGCTACCGCCCTGGCACCGTGGCGCTGCGCGAGATCCGGCGCTACCAGAAGTCGACCGAGCTGCTGATCCGCAAGCTGCCGTTCCAACGCCTGGTGCGCGAGATCGCGCAGGACTTCAAGACCGACCTGCGCTTCCAGAGCTCTGCGGTGATGGCCTTGCAGGAGGCCTGCGAGGCCTACCTTGTGGGTCTGTTTGAGGACACCAACCTGTGCGCCATCCACGCCAAACGTGTCACCATCATGCCCAAGGACATCCAGCTGGCCCGCCGCATCCGGGGAGAGAGGGCATAAGTTCATAGTGTTTTTCAAAGGCTCTTTTCAGAGCCACCCAAACCTACACAAAAGGTGCTGTACTTTTAGAACTATAACCTTGGTGTGGTAGCCAGTTTCTCACCGTGGTTTTCTTTTCTGCTTAACTTTGAGGGATATGTCCCTTCAAAGATGCAAATTGGCAAGTACTTTATAGGGCACTAATACCTACCTGCCTATTTCTTCACAATTAATGTATTTGTGTTAGAAAAATTATGCCAAGGCTGAACATTAGGTCTAGTCCCCCCAAATGCAACTAGCGTTAAGGTTTTTGGCATAAGTAAGTCCTTGGAAGGGTTGTTAATCTGCCAGCCATTTAATGCAGGTGCAGTCAAATCCCATGCTTGGGTACGTCTCCTGACTATAAATTCATTACGTCCATTTTCTTTCACATCCTAGACATTACACAGTGACACACCTACTTGGTGTTTGGTCTATGCATGTCTGCACCACCTGTGTGCCTTGTGCTCTTTTGCCAGAGGAACATTAATGTAAAAGCTAATCTACTCTGCCCTGTAGTTCTAGATAGTTTCGAGCTACAAAATGGATGTATGGGAATCTGAGGTCTTCCAGAATTTCGAGTATTTTAACTGCTTGGCTGTCTCTCCAGTCCCAAGAAGGGAACCTGAGTTAGTTTGTATACTTCTGGTGTTCAGAAATCCCCTGGATAAATGATTGAATGGGCGGAGAAACAGGAAGAAAACATGGAAAATGTAAAGCTCATAACCCAAAAGTGCTACAACCAGCTTCCTGTAGCCTCTGAGGGCTATCTTTAAGTGTCTATAATTCTAACATCTATTTCCTTGGCTCAGGGTTGGAATTGGAGACTTAAACTGAAGATATAAGGCTGAAAGTGATGAGGCCTATGTGAACTTCAACTGAAGATATATGAGTGATGAGGCCTGTGTGGACTTCTAGCCACACATGCACAACCTGTATCACATGCCCATAGATTACCACACTCACCACACACGAACACGAAATAAAAATTTTAGGTAGTATAGTGCTTTCTATTGGAATTAATCCCTAAAACAAAATAAAGTACCTCTCAGGGAAAGTGACCTTCTGGAAAGGAAGGTCATGATTTTGGAAGGAAGCCCATGGGTCTGCTGCAGGCAGAGTCTGTCTTCAGATCCAGGCTAAGACCACCTGTTGACAGATTGGAAGGATTGCCTTCTTTCTTTCCACAGAGAGACACTAAGATCTAGTACTAACTCCAGAAGGGCTCACACAGATTTTGTTTTGCTTCTGTTTTTCAGGTTTGCACTGACCAATCCTCAGTATCTGTCTCACAGTTTTAGGCTTTCAGTTAGAATTACATGAAACATTCTTCACAGTCAGCAGGCAGGCATGGCTACATGTGCATGAATATTCTGTTTCTGACAATACTTCATGTGATGGGACTGTTACAATAGTGTGGTCATCTTCTAAATTAACTTTATAAATTTCAGCACACCTTATCTCCCATATAAGAACGTACCTTTAGTAATGACATAAAAAATTGCTTAGTGACAGATGCCACACTTTTTGCCTATCCTAGTGGGTACACAGTAGTGTTAGTTATTAAGACAAGAATCAATAAGTTGAATTTGCTGAGTGATGAATCTAGAATATATATTTGGGGTTTTGTTTGTTTCTACAGGAAATCTGTAAGTTAAAAGAACAGTCACATAAAGGGGCTAAGTTGCAGACAAGCAAAGATCTGGAATTCAATAGTACATCAAAAATATTTAAAACTAAGGGAAGGGGCTATCTCTTAAAACTTCTGCCTTATTGTCAATATCAAACTTCCTACTTTGCTTTTCATCTTAGTCATGAGTCTATACTTACAGGCATTCTCTGCTGGATCCCCACATTAGCCTTTAATAATAATTCCCTCTAGCTCCCAGAGCAGATGTTCCTTTCATAGATTTTATTCTCTTAAACACCCTGCTCCCCTCAGTCCATACACTTCCCCATCCTTCCTGTGCTGTTTGCCCGCTTCTGTGTTCTCCTCATTGGATTGTTTCTTTAGCTCAGACACTATACTTATGGTATCTAGATGTAAAATTGTTTCTGAAAGAATAATTAGAATTGAAGGGGGTAAGATAGCAGATATTGTGCTTGAACTTCCTGAGGCAGCAAAACTGTTAAGAGTTATGAATTCCTTTCCAAAATCCAGATTTCATATATGTTCATAAGAGCAACATCAAGGGTATTTTAGTCCACTGTTCTCCAATGGCCTTCGGCTTTTCAGCAAAAGTTGAACTATTTCAGAACATGGATTGTCTGCTTATTAGTACTGGTAGGATTGGAATAACAACATTCAATGTCATTGTTATTACTGCAGTCTCATCCAGAGCACATCTTTGTATAGATAGCTAGCTGCCTAGGGTTTTCTCTTTTCTTTTTGCTTTTTCTCTTTGAGATGAGGTTCTCATTGTATAGACCCTGCTGGCCTGGAATTCAGAGATCTGCCTGATTCTCTGTCCTGAGCACTGGGATCAGAGATGTAGGGCAGGCATGTACAACAATGTTAACAGTTTATGAGTCACTAATGTAACAGCAAGGTACATTAATGTAATAGCTAACTAAAAGTATTCATAACAGGAAAATAATGCTAGAAACTTTGTTTTCTAAATTTTTATTAAAGTATACATCTACATGAAACAGCATGATCATATCAGACATTAGGGTTCTTCAAACTCAGCAATCGCACTGCCTCAAACACCAGTGATGGCATTTACAGATATGAACTACCCTATACCTGGCTTGTGAAATTTCATTTTGGTGCTACTTAAAGCAGCATTATGTATATGAATTATATATATATATATATATATATATATGAATACTAGGTCACTACAGAAAATGTAAGTTCTGTTTCTCAGGGTCGGGGTTAGAGGGTAGGTCATCACACTTTCTCTACTTAACTCCAGCTCCATTTTATTTCCATGCTGAGTCATAAAGAAATAGCTTAAGTCAAAATCAGAACTAGGCTAATACTGCTTTATATGTTTTAAAAAACTATTATTAATTACATCTATTGTAAGGTATGCATATATGAAAGCCAGAGAACAACTTGTGGGATCCAATTCTCTCCTTCCATGTGGGCTCAAGGCTTGAACTCAGGTTGAAGTGAGTAAAACTGTTGTAATGCCTCCGGGCCCTGTATTAGGCCACTAGCTGAATTTTAATAAAACACCAATAAGACTGCAGAAAACTGTTATTTAGCTACAGTGCTCCAAAAACAAAAAGCAGCCGCCTTCTGCCAAGACTCAACCTTGCAGAAACTCTAGAATGGTACCATACAGAGGACTCACAAGGCATTCTAATCAGTGTTCCGTTTGGCATTACCTGTGGCCCAAGTAAAACACTTGAGATGCAAACTTATAGCCTGAAGTCGATCACCGGCATTGGGGTAGAGCCAAGAACTCCGCTTGTGACTTCTAGACAAGTTCGGTAATTCAATGAAACAAAATGAGACTGCTGTTTTCTTGGATCATTCACAAATCCAAGTGTCACTTTTTCGAGTACAAAAAACGGGCTCTAAAAAGAGACACTTTTCCAAAGAACTTTCTGAAACTATACTGTTCACTTGGCCTTGCGGTGGCTACTCTTGCTCTTCTTGGGTAGCAGCACGGCCTGTATGTCAGGCAGGACGCCGACCTGCGCTATGATCACGCGGCCCAGCAGCTTGTTGAGCTCTGCGGGATGATGCGCGTCTTGTCGCGGGCCGCGTTGCCCGTTAGCTCCAGGATCTCGGCCGTCAGGTACTCTAGCACGGCCTCCAGGTACACCGGGGCGCCGGCTCCTACCCGCTCCGAGTAGTTGCCCTGGCGGAGCAGACGGTGCACACGCAGGCCGGCCCGGGAGGAGGGGGTATTGGCCTTGGCGCGAGCCTTGCCACCCTGAGCGGACATAACGAACGAAACGCTGTGTACAATATGTGTTGAGGCGAAGAGTAGCTCACTCTTTGTTATTGACTGAATGGCGCTAAAACTGAAGACGTGGCATTGGCTAAGAGTCTAATATTATGTTAACCAATAGAAGCACAAGGTTGGAATATCTGCATTGTGATTGGATACATGCAATTTTAAACTAACCAATAAGTCTATGGCAAACTTTCCATCCGATTTGCATCGAAAAGTGTATATAAGGCGTTCACTTAGCGGCCTCCAGGCTGCGTAATCTCTGTGGTTCGGAGGTAGTTAACATGCCTGAGCCAACGAAGTCCGCTCCCGCCCCGAAGAAGGGCTCCAAGAAGGCCGTGACCAAGGCCCAGAAGAAGGACGGCAAGAAGCGCAAGCGCAGCCGCAAGGAGAGCTACTCGGTGTACGTGTACAAGGTGCTGAAGCAAGTGCACCCGGACACGGGCATCTCCTCCAAGGCCATGGGCATCATGAACTCGTTCGTCAACGACATCTTCGAGCGCATTGCGGGTGAGGCGTCGCGCTTGGCACATTACAACAAGCGCTCGACCATCACGTCCCGGGAGATCCAGACGGCCGTGCGCCTGCTGCTGCCCGGGGAGCTGGCCAAGCACGCCGTGTCCGAGGGCACCAAGGCCGTCACCAAGTACACCAGCTCCAAGTGAGAAGCAGAGTTCACAGCAAACCCAAGGGCTCTTTTCAGAGCCACTAAGCAGTTCTTTTGAAAGAGCTTGCACAGCACAATTGTATCTACAGCACATTCCACAACAATCCTCATTAGGATTTGTAGTTCTGTTGCTAATGCTTCTAGAAATGTTGCATTCACAGGTTTTTGAGACTTGATAACTATTTTAACAGTCTCAAACTGGAAGGTTACAATCACTTCTGTTATTTCAGAACTGTGGCTCAGTTTGTCCTTGTGCCACATGGCACCATACCTTTTCTAGTTGACTCTTTGTTTTTTAGTTTACCAGATCTCTAGTAAACTAAATTCCTTGTATGGAATTCCCATAACCACCCAGTCGGGCCTCAAAATTGTATCTTCCTCAATTTCAGTTACTGTTATTACAGGCCTTTACGGCCTGGTTTGACTTTTGAAGCCCCTGGTTTGTTTTTTTTCAATGGGCTTGTCAGGTAACTAAATTATTTGTTGATTTTTAAAATTGTCTTCTGTTGTGCTGTTATTTGATGTGACTTAACTTCTCACTTTGCTCATAAGAATTTGCTGGTATGATGTTTCAAGATGAACTATAGAGGAGAAGCAACCTCAAAAGGTTTTAATGTTATTGCTGTTTTTATTATAGTTTTGCAGTGTTTTGTTTGCTTTGTTTCTTAGTCATACTAGGTAAAGGTTTATTCAAGCATAATCCAAAAAATGTCAAGAAAGTGAAATTATTCCTCTCATCAGTAGGCTAGTAAATGGAACAGAGTGGTAACTAGTCACATAAACGTAGACAATTTAATATTGTCCTATTTTGGTTTGTATTACTGTTGTAAACACTATGACCAAAAGCAACTTGAGGAGGAAAGGGTTCGTTTGGTTTACAATCTTTCTGATTTAGTCCATCAAAGAAGAAAGGGTAGGAACTCAAGAGCAGAAGCAGAAAGCAGACTCGTGCATATGTTCCTCTTCCACCTGCCAGGACCACCAGACTTGGGTGGCACTGATCTATGTAAGCTTGGTTCAACCACATCAATCATTAATTGAAAAAATGCCCCCACAGATTTATCTACAGGTTAATCTAATAAATGTATTTTCTCAATTGAGGATCCCTCTTCCATATGATGAGTTAGGCTTTTTCAAGTAGAGAAACACTAACCAGCACAAATATCAATGAAATACTAGTACACAGATGTTCAAAACGAATTTAAGCTGTTGCAGAATAAGATCTTAATATGCTTTTCTAACCATTTTCTTTAATTATTATCTCTGATCTTTATAGTATCCTGTGGAACACATTCTATTGCCTTCCCTCTTTTAAAGTTGAGGAAATTAAATGAGAATGGACTGCACTGAAGTCACAACTTATATATTCTGTCTTGTGTGAATGCAGAGACCCAGCTATGAACTATTTTCCAAAATAATTGCACAAACCTTGAAAATATGTAATACATCATAAAATGAAATATCTCAAATTCTGTCAAATTTCAATAAAATTTCTTTCATTTTTACTTTCTGTTTTAAGAGTGAGAGTTTGCTTTGTACCCAGACGTGCTTGGAACTCACAAGAGTCCTACTTCCTCAGCCTGCTGCATGGTGTCAATGTAGGTACTCCTCACTGCAGTTTTGAATGAGTCAGTTTATTAAGTATATAGCAAAGCAAAAGCAAAAAGAAAACAGCAACAGAAGAAGGGTCTCAGAACATCCAGCAGAGATCAACTGAGGAAGCATCATTGAGGCAGTCGGCTGTATTTTATGGAGTTGCTGGCAGAATAGTTTCTCTTCCTAGAAGACTTTAAAGTGAAAAACAAATAGCAGCTGTACAGGTGATACCATCAAATCAGTTGCTTACAACATAAAGCAGGAAGCAACTGGGGAAGGGACAGTCAGCTAGAGTTCCCTATTGAGCTTTCCTTCCACGGCTGAGTTTCCCATAACTGGAGTACTAGTTTTGTTTGTTTGTTTGTTTGTTTGTGTTTGTTTTTGTTTTTATCATGGGATAAACAAATGTAATATCGTAAAAATGGTTCACCTTCTAAGGACACAACATTTTTATGCTTTGGCTGAATTCTGTTCCATTCCTTCCATGCAACAACACTGGGAGAGCCAGCTAATCCTTACACAAAGAGCCTTGTAAGAGACTAATTCTTTTAGGGTGCAGGAGGTTGAGGATGGTGGTTGGAAGGTAGAGGGTGTTCAAGATAGGGTTTCTCTGTGTAGCCCTGGTTGTCCTGGAACTCACTCTGTAGACCAGGCTGGGCTGGAATTCAGAGATCTGCCGGCCTCTGCCTCCCTAGTGGTGGGATTAGAGTGTGTTGCTACCATCCACATGTAAGAGACGTTGCATACTTGAGTCAGACTGATTGGGAAGTAGTACAACAATCCTGACTCGCAGACAGAGCTTTTTGGTGAACTCAAACAGCTTATGGCAGTTTACCTATAGAATGCACGTGATACCTACACACAACACACACTGTTCAATGATTAAGTCAATGACATAGACTAATGGTAGATTAACAAGAGAAAAGTGTTTATATTTATTACATGAAGGAAAAATGAATGTCCCAAACTTCAGAGAGATCTAGAAATTTACATTCCTTCTCAGTGGAGGAGGGAGACAGGCACGCTAGTGGAGGGTAAGTTAGATGCTTACAGTGTTCTTAGAGGATACTCATGATGATGCAGTTGCTTCTGGGTGAATTGTCTTTGGTAAATCAAGGGAAATTCAGATCAAGCACCTCCATAAATTTATTTTTTTTCTAAAACTTCCTCAGTTTACAGATATTAAACATATAAAAAGATGAATATTTCCACTGGTGTGGGAGAAAGAGTAACAAATTGATGTTATAAAGGATTTACCAATAAACTTACTTAGGAAATACTAAGTTGCCCTCTATTGTGCCTCATGAGGAAGCTCTTTGGTGTGTAGGGAGCAAAGGAAATCCCTGGATGAGTGCAGTTATGAGAGAACGCTCATGTCAAGGGCATTAGACTCTCAGACTCATGAAGGAATGGCAGAGCTCGTCCCCTCCAGGGTGAGACTCAGAGGCACAGCAAAACCTGCTCTTCTGGTCCATGTGTGGATGTTGCTAGTGTGTACCAAAAATGTCCACATTAGCTTCCTCCCCCTGTATCGATGCCTGAAGTTTGCTCTCCAATCTCCTATTAGTGAAACCTATTTTCTTGACTGAGCTGTATGCCATAATCCTGCCACCTTGCTTATGTATGTATGTATGTATGTATGTATGTATGTATGTGTGTATGTATGTAATAACCCCCCCTCCTTGCCCAGCTATATGCAACAATCCTGCCTCCTGTGCAACTCTATATAAGAAACATGCTGAACTTGTGGGTGTGGTATCTACAGCCTGGAGACCAGTCCATCAAATCTCAGCTTTCTAGCCGTGAGTCTTTTATTTCCTCACAGCCCCAATCATGGCCAAGTCCTGGGAGGCCATGTTAATACAGCCTTTGGACTTTGTTTTGTAGGTATTTTTCAGTTTGTATAATTTTCCTAATTTGTTGTTGGCCTAATTTTTAAGTGTGTGTGTGTGTGTGTGTGTGTGTGTGTGTATCCTTGTACCTATTAATGTCACCAGTTGCATTGAAGTTTAATTCTAGAGTAAGTCACCTGAAAACAAGGAGTAACTCAAATATAAACACATGACCTTTGACAAGGTAGTGTTTCCATCAGGTGATTTGTAAGTGGGTTTTCTAAGACTGAAGAACAAAGAGAAATTCTTACATGTATAACCTTTAAATGAGAAGAGTCTCTGAGCATAGCAGGTTATTAAAGGTCCAAAATAAAATATATGACCATAACTTAGAAAGCTCTGTTGTGGTATATCCACCAGAGAAGACTATTCTGACACCGGTTTAAACCAATAGAAAGTTTGGATTAGCCAGAAAGTCTTTATTTTCCATCTGGCAACTATACAGGGTATTCAGGATCCCAGTGCAACACTGAGCCTTTCTCAGGGTGAACTTTTAATCACCAAAACATATCCTAAGTTGGCATAGTTCAGTTAGCAAAAGCAGTTAGCAAGAAGCAGAGCTATGGAAGGCAAAAAGCAGCATTAATATATTTAAAGACTTTCTTAGAACTTCAGACCTTGATGGATTATGTCTTTCATTTTCTTTTTACCAAGTCTATGTGATGAGTGTTATGGCCTGAATGTTATTTCCATCATGGAGTCAGCAGTGCTAAGGTCTAAGGTCCTACTAAGGTCTGTTGTAGCTCATCCTATTGTCCCACCCTACCTTGGGGCCAATAATTACTAGGGGTTTAGCAGCTTAGAGAAGAAACTAGATAGAATATTATGCAGATTAAATAAATTAGTGATTAACTCTGCGTCACCACTAATGCAAAGAACATGAAATAATATTTCGTAATGTTTAATCTCCATCAGGAATTTCTACCCTGCCTTGATCATTCAGTTTCCAGATAAAAGATATACAGCTTTTATAATTATAATAAGCCTTTAATACACTAGAGCTGGGCAGACATCTACTCTCTAAGCTATTAGTGTATACTCCCCTATCAATAACCCAGCTCTTAACTCCAATTGGCCAGCCCTCATGGTCCTCCTTTCCTGACTCACCTAACCAATGGCATTCTCTCCTCTCCCCACCTTCCCTTCCTACTCTCAGTTCTGTCTCAGACCCCAAGCCTAGGAACCAAAACTCCACCTATGTCTCTTCTGCCCAGCTATCAGTTGTCAGCATCTATATTCAACCTATATTTTAAACTAAGGAGCAAGGTCACAAGCATCACTTTGTGTACAGAAGGATTCTCTCCTCCCTGAGGCAACCTGGGCCAGTATTTAGCATTACCATACATAGCAACGGGCCAAACCTCAACACTTCCCCCTTGGAGTCAATAAAGCCAAGAACAAGTACAAATTTGAATTCTCTATCAACGTTATGATCCTTGTGTCTTCTGTCTGCTCTGTCTTAATGTCTATGTGAATGTTAATGAGTCTGAATTTGTGCCTGACTGAAATGAAGGCTGTCTTGTTACTGTCCCTATGTCTTCTGTCTCTGTATGTCTCTCGATCGTATGAGCTCTGTGTGTGTGTGTGTGTGTGTGTGTGTGTGTGAGAGAGAGAGAGAGAGAGAGAGAGAGAGGGAGGGAGAGAATGATGTTTGTCTCTAACAAAGGTCTCTTCACTCTGTATTTATTGAACACAACAGAAGATATTCCACGGCCTTTAGAGCAGCAGTTCTCAAACTGTGGGTTGAATATCAGATATCCTGCATTTCAGATATTTACATTATGATTCATAATAGCAGCAAAATTACAGTTAGGAAGTAGCAGTGAAATAATTTTATGGTTGGGAGTCACCGCATCATGAGGAACCGTGTAGCTTTGCTCAACTCATTGTTAAGGGAATAGTCATCCGTATTGGCCGGGACCTTTAAGATGAGGGACGATACCAACCACTACTTGCCATCTCCATAATACAAGTCTTCTCAGATTAACTAATGAAGGAGTACAATATGCTTGTTAAAATGTTAAATTGATTTTAGATTTTTTAAAAAATCTTACCAGAAATCACAATGCTTAAAACTTTTTTCTTTTTCTTTTCTTTCTCTTTCTTTCTTTCTTTCTTTCTTTCCTTCTTTCTTTCTTTCTTTCTTTCTTTTCTTTTTTTTTTTTTTATGAAGGGACTGTAGGAATGATTCAGCAGTTAAGGACATTTGTCCTTTCAGAGGACCCTGGCTCAGTTCCCAACATCCATATGTGGCTCAACTAATTATCCAGTCATTACTCCAGTGTCAGGGAATCTAACATCCTCTTCTGACCTGTTTGAAATGTATAATAGGTACTTGTGATACTGAGGGAGCCTGGGGGCCATCAGGAGTTTTAATATACAGCCATAGGTAGCCATAGGTCCCTTTTGCCAAAGGTAAGGAAGACGACTCCTTTTGGCCACTGGGAACCAGTTTGACAAGTTCCTGAGGAATGCTGGTTTTTATCTAACCAATAAAAATTCTCTTACAGTTCAGATTGAGTGCAGTACTAGATATATGGGCTGGCTTTTGGAATTTTAAGAAATGGAGTATTTTTTGAACCTGACAATGATTTCATATACAGACTAATATATTTTTAAATGCCTTGGGTTATAATTTTCTTAGTTCTGTTACTATAAAAAGTTCAAGGAATAGCTACTTCACTGAATGTGGAATTTGGAATTTGAAGCAACTAAAGCTACGTTTTGGGGGCCACAGTCACTCATATTTGGCTCCCTAATAAAGAATCTCCCACCCCCAGTGATGAAAAGTTGGTCTTTGGTCAACAATACCAATTCTCCAAATTAAATAAAGTATTTAAATTTTAGAGTATGGTCAGAAATACATACTTTATCATAGGAAAAGACTTCATTAGCATGTATTGATTAAATGTATGAGCTTTCTTAAAGCACATGCTTAAATGGTTATAACTGAATATTAAGTGCACATTATCACTTTTAACTTTTTTTTCCACACCAGTTTAAACCGTATCACTGTAGGCACTGTAGGGTCCCTCTGCCAAGAAATATTGATTAAATTAAAGAATAGAATTTTACTCAGTGTTACCAGTAATAGTCAGCCTCCGTCTGTCAAGAGAAATTAAATATAAATTTTTAAATCTAAGTTGTGAATATTAGATTTTTCTGCCAATGCAATATGGGCCAGAATAGATGGAATTAAAAATAAAGACAGGGCCAGGGAAATCATGCACCCAGACCAAGGCAAGGGGGGGATTTATAGGTCTTAGGTGAGGGATGATAACTGACTGTCAGCTAGGAGCTTGGATTGTGCCCATATATGGTCAAAAGCTGAGCCTCTAAACAGGCACACTTGAGTAGATAACGGCATGTTAGACCTAAGTTTTCTCCCTGGAGGTGGGGTTGAGGGAAAGAAAGCAGATGGGGGGTTCCCAGCTTATGCAGGAAACGCAAGCAGGTTTTCCAACCAAACATCCTAACCTCTTTGGTGATAGGGGCACTGATTCAGATCTGGCTACTTGCTGCTGAAGAGGGATGGCATGAGGTTGAAGAGTCGGGAGTCTGTGGACCCGTGCTCAATCTGTTCCTGAAAAAATCAAGGATGCAAAGTGTTAGGAGAACGAATAGACAGGTGATTATCACCAGCCCTGTGAGGGGAGCTAGCCATGTGAAGAAGAAGACTGCCAGAAAGACTGGAACAGGGATGTGCCCTGCCTGTATTTGCTTCAGACAATTTGTGGAGTGACTTCAGACAATTTGTGGAGTTTCTAGCAGACCATGTTCATTGATAGAGTAACAGCAATCTTCTCCCAAGAACATGCAGCTGCTCCCTTGTCTGCTGTGAAGAGCTCCAATGCTCTCCTGTTCTACATGGACACCTGGGCCACCAAAGTGATCTGACACTGGAGGAAGACCAGTGACACCATTGAGTTGTCGATGTCCCTTAGGAGACAGTCAGACACCCCTTTGATCCCAACCACAGAATATCCCATGGTGCCTGCTTCTGACAAAGAATAAGGCAGTGCTTCATGGAAAGGCATTCATCTTTTCCCGTGTGGCCTCTTTGCCAAAGATTTGTTTCTTTCCTCCATTTGGTACTGAGGTTTGTAGGAGGATGTCAGGAAGAGGATGTGACCCATGGGTCTAGAGGAGCTGGAAGCCAAATCCCAGACACCTGAGACAGTCCTGCAATTTCCCAGAGCCACTGGGTTTCTAGAGATACTCCTGGCAGTGAATTATGGCCAACTCTGCTAGGAGTTGGTGGGCCTCTAAGAGCATGGCTGTAAAGACACCAGGGCACAACAAGAGTGCCCTTGGGTATGAGGAAACCCCTTTCTTTTTGTGGAAACAGGACAGAGTGACTATGAGCTATTAGAAAGGCACACTTCTAATCACTGTAGATGGCACCATGTTGTCCAATATGGAGTGAGCGGGTTAGAGCCTTTTGTGAAGAGGCTCCCATTGGGAAGTGGTTTGCCTCAACTGGTTCAGCTGAGGTAACAACCACATAAGCTGGCTGGGGGTTCCTGAGTTATCTAAAAGGGAACTTCCATCCACACAAAGGATGAGTTGTGAGTTTGTGAGAGGGTCTAAGAGGCTGTGTCAGGGTGAGCATAGGGTTCCCCTCCTCTAGCAGGAGTGGGCAGAAGTGGTATTGGAAGAGAATGGAACAGGAAGGGTGACCAGGTTTAAAGCAGGTCTAGGGGCCAAGGTGACCTGGAAATTTTCCAGGAGTAACAGATGAAAGGTCTGGACCCATGAAGATCCAGGGAGAGAGAGAGTGGTGGGGCGGGAGGGGAGGAAGAGAAGGAAGGAGAGAGGAAGAGGGAGAGGGAGAAGGAAATGTCTCAGGGGATTGGAGAGGTATTGGATGACATATAAAGTAAGAGGCTGAAGCATGGTGATCATGAGGGCCTCTTGGGAGAGTTCAGCCACCACTGCTAGGGCCTGCAGAAATGGCTCCCACCTGCACACAGTAGAGTCCAATTGTTTACACAGAAAAGCAACAGCTCAGTGGGAGGAATTAAAAGGTTGGGCCACAACAGCATCTCTTGCTACCTCCAGCCTCTCATCAATAAAGAGGTAGTAGGGCCTAGAAGACTGTGAAAGAAGTCATAGCCACGTGAGTGAGAGTCCCGTCAGGTGTTCCCTTAGCCACTTGGTATAGTGGTTTAGTCATAATAGCAAAATTGGGGATGCAATGTCTGAAGAACCCAACCAGGCCCAAAAAAATGAAAGAATCTGATCCACCATAGTTAGGGGCTTTAAGTCCCTCAAGCCCCACGCAGTTGGAGATGAAGGACTTAGAGCCCTGGATAAGTTGAACGTCCAAGTATATTATAGCAGGAGAGCATAGCTGAGCTTTAGACAGGAGATGTGGTGTCTTAGGGTTTCTGCTGCTGTGGCCAGACACCATGACCAAAACACAAGTTGGGGAGGAATGGGTTCATTTGGCTTACACATCCAGATCACAATCTATCATTGGAGGAAGTCAAGACAGGAACTCAAGCAGGGCTGAGGCCAGGAGCTGATGCAGAGGCCATGGAGGAGTGCTGCTTACTGGCTTGCCTCTCATTGTTTGTTCAGCCTGTCTTCTTATGGAACCCAGAGTCACCAGCCCAGGGATGACACTACCCACAATGAGCCTCAACCTCCCCCACTGGTCACTGATCGAGGAAATGCCTTACAGCTGCATCCTATGTAGGCATCTCCTCAAGTGAAGCCCCTTCCTCTCTGATGACTCTAGCTTGTGTCAAGTTAACACACAAAGCCAGTCAATAAAACTGCTCCTCATCAACTTGACTCACAAGCACAACACTATTAATGGACCACTAGGTGGGTCTGGTCTGTGTGAAAGTGGAGGTCTGGACAACATAAAGGTCGTGCCATGTTAATGACTGGCAAGGGTACCGGAACGCCTTAACACTGGCAGATGGGTTGGCAGAGAAGGAGCCTAGCAGTTTTTCAATGTGTGAGATGTCTTGGAGGGAGAAAGGAACATGAACTCGAACACGCTCAACTCTGACTATTTCCTGGAGAGGGCAGAAGGGAGCACAGGTTTATTGGGACCCTGTATGAGAGGCTGCAGGGGAGGATACAGGGGTAGTAGGCCAGGGTGTGTATGGGGCGAGAGTGTGGGTTGCAGCTTCGCAGAAGAGGCAGGAGGCACAGATTGCAAGGAGGGTGGAGGTGGATAAAGAGGAGAGGGTTGACCATTGGGTGGAGCCTGTAAAGAAAAAGGAGGGGCAGGGAAGAGCGGAGCAGAGGAACATGGGTAAGGGGGCGAGGCTGACTTCTCACAGGCTTTGTCACAAAGACAGAAGGGATTGGTATAGAAAAGAAGACTTAAGTAGGGGGGGGGCAGTTAGGTGGATAAGGAGAAGGCTTGAGTACAGAGAATGCTGACCACTAGACAAAGCACGTAGGTAGCATTGTAGGAGGGGGAGGGGTAGACAAGACTCAGAGAAGGGGTGTAGACCCAGTGATTCAGGTGGCTCAGTCAGGGCTGATGGTGGTGGTTTGTATGTCTGGAGGCGCTGCAACCTTGGCCAATGAGACCTGAGCCATCGAGCACTGCCTACAGAGGGAAGAACAGGAATTCAGTTCCCCAATAACGTGGACAAAAGGGAGTTCAGACCATTTATTCCTATACCAGAGGAAAATTTCAAGATCACGATACATGTTATAGTCAGGAGTGCCCTCTGGTGGCCATCCAGACTGGTTGGAGTGTACCTCAGCAAGGCCAAAGAACAAAGGAAAGTCAGGCATTTTGGATTTTCGGAGACCACCCCCCCCCCCCCCCCGTTGAATAAATTTTGCAGCAGGCACGCCAAGGGTGACTGAGGACGGAGTTTGGACCCTGCCTTGCTCATTTCCAAGCCTGGGTTGGTTGCCAGAAACTCTTTGACGAGGGTGACAACATGTTAGCCTGGAGTTTTCTCCGAGCATATGGGGTTGAGGGAAGGAGAGCAGACAGGGTTTCCCAGTTTGTGGGGCGAGCATGGTTCTAACCAAACTGAACTTCTGTGAAATCGGTTTAATATAAACATATTAAAATGGCCTTTTGAAAGTTTTAAGTAATGGAAATTACTTGAAATTTAATCACTGTAGAAAATAAACAAGACAATTCACAGCACCGATTACATGTTAGAACGTGTGCAGTGACTACCAAACCACCTTAGCAGCCACCTGCAGTGTCCTCTCTGAACGGGATGACAGGTTGTTAGGCAGCCGCATGGCTTTTTGTAGTCTGTACAATGTCAGTGCATTGGTTGAGCGCTCGATTCTCAACTCTTAAAACAGGGTGAGGAGTTAGAAAGCACAGACAGGGAAACAAGAGGCGCCTTTTTTTTTTTTTTTTAAAGTCTTCCCCTCCCCCACGGCGACGGGCACAACTTCCCGCCTCCTCTCTGCAGGTTCTCATTTCGGTCCGCCCCAGGCACTATAAAAGGCTGCGCTGAGGCTCAGTGTCAGCATATCTGCTCTCAGCTTCTCAGAGTGTAGTCATGTCTGGACGCGGCAAGGGCGGTAAAGGCCTTGGCAAAGGCGGCGCCAAGCGCCACCGCAAGGTTCTCCGCGACAACATCCAGGGCATCACCAAGCCCGCCATCCGCCGCCTGGCCCGGCGCGGAGGAGTGAAGCGCATCTCCGGCCTCATCTACGAGGAGACCCGCGGTGTGCTGAAGGTGTTCCTGGAGAACGTGATCCGTGACGCCGTCACCTACACGGAGCACGCCAAGCGCAAGACCGTCACCGCCATGGACGTGGTCTACGCGCTCAAGCGCCAGGGCCGCACCCTCTACGGCTTCGGCGGCTAAGTAAGCCATTGTGCTTTTAATTGCTGCAAAAGGCCCTTTTCAGGGCCACCCACTTAATTCCTTAAAGCGCTGTAGCATAGTCTGGTGTTGAAATATCTTATGAAGAGGGATAAAACTACTCTCTGTGACGAGTAGTTGGCTGGTCTCTCTTACTTAACCTGTTAACCTTACCTTGTACTTTCTGTGACAAGCATTCTGAGCTGCTCAGAATAACACGTTCGTCATATGCAAGTTTTTATTTATATGAGGTGTTCCACAATGTTTACTTTGGTTTCTGTTGTCTGCCTTTTGAATTATGACAATACTCTGAGATTAAGGTATACTATTTGGTAAATGCCAGGTTTCTTAATACTCACTTGAACAGTGGAAAGATTGGAGTTTCTGAGAGCTTGAATATGTTACGTAATTTAGTAAATGCTGTTTTTCTAGCTTTATGCTTAGGACACAATGTTCTTTTCTGTGATCTCACTGATATAGTAAGATTTGAGACTTATAACTGACTACAACAACCCACCCCCTAAAAAAATCACCAGCTGGTTCTCCAGCATATGTACACATTTTAGGATCTTGTTTTAACTATCACATTTGTAATTTCAAATCGTACCAGGAAGTAATATTTATAATGCCAAGATACCAAGACTATGAATTTCTCCAAGTATGGTTCACCTCTGGAACAGATGCATAATGATATGGTATAATAAATCTAATGTTTACTTCTGTGTGTTTCAATGATAAAGTTATCAAAAGATAAAGAGCTTGCTTGTTTTATTTACTAAGGGCAATAACTTTATCCCTGTGAAATGGAGCTTAATAGGACATTTTATAGAAAATCTGCTCACTCTTCTGCAAACAGGGATGAAATACCACATTTTCTTCACAATACTTAAGTATTCATGCTAATACTGGAAAATGTTTAATAGGATATTTTTGTAAAGTTTGAGAAGATAGTTTGTAAAAGCAACTAAGAGTGTACCCGATAAGAGTTCATCTGCTGGTAGAAGAGCACAGTAGACTTGGCACATTCAGTCCAAAATAATTGTTGCTGTGTTATTTTGAGTGAAGAAGTGGGCTTTTATGGCATAGAAAATCTAAAACTAGTCCAGGTGCTGTGTGACAAGTGTCTTTCTTTCTTAGATATTGGGTCTCTCAGGATAAACTCCAGTGTCTTGAGAATCAGATCCTCAACCTGTCTGTTTTAGTCCCAGGTCTCTGGCATTGCAGATCGTTGTTGTGGATGACCTTCAAGAGAAAGACAGCTAGTTGGAACTCTTCCAAAAACTGGGCCTACCCTCAGCATCTGTACTTCTTCTACCCTGAACCCCACCTACCACCCGAAGTCTTTGGCTGTATTGTCATGCTGCTGCATTTAACGTTCTGATACCTCTGGAAAAATTGGTTGTCAGTCTGAACTTTGTGTCATGGGTCTTTCTTTGACAAGTATATGGAAATGAATAACTGTTTGTTGCTGACAAAACAGAATATACCGTGCATGAATTGACATCAGTATGAGAAAGAGTTATCTATTAGATATTACAGGATCAAAATTATGGATAATGTAAAATTCCAAGAGCTTGCAATACATCCCCAGATGTTTTGTCTATTAATGCAGTCAAATAATCATAATACACATTGGAACAAAACTAATCTGTTGGCATTTTTATATTTTACTTTCTTAATGAGGAATATAAAATATGTTTTATCTTAAAACATCTTTTAAAATAGTTGGTAAACCTTCATATTGATGAAATTCCATTTGCTAATTGAGGGGTGTACAGTTTCTTTTCAATTTTCTATAAACAATGTATAATAGCAGTTTTCACAATTGTATATGACTATTTCCAAATTGTCTTATATAAAATGAGGAAATTACATGGCCTGTGCTTACTTAGTAAACTTCAAAAATATCTATTATAACCTATTATAATGCTTTCTCTTTCAAAATGTATCCTTTAACTGGAAAAAAAAAAGTAATAATAAAAAGTTTAGTCATGTATCTCTAAGTAACAGCAGGAGCCAGCCCTGAAGGGTCTTTTTTCTTGCTGTAGTTCTTGAGGCAGCAGAAGGGGAAGAGAGTCCAAGGTGGGTAAGATTTAGTTTTACAAGATATGGGGCTAAGAATTGGTCTTAGGAGAATAATTAATAAAAATATTTACATATCTAAATCTAAGTCACTTTGCTACTGTAGCTGACCTGCTTGAGTCCCTTTGAGACCAGAAACTGCAGTCTCTGGCATTTAGCACCTCATCTTAAACAGCAGGGTATTAAGTAAAGGATTAATTGCTAGAATCATGCTGGCAGAAGAAAAAAACTGACATAAGCAAGTATTCACAAACTCACATAAACATACAGGTTCACAAATGCACATTTATATACTTCCATTTAAATCAGTTAGGTCCAGCTTGCATGTATACATAATTACATACTTAGCCATACATCTATACTTAGGCATTAGAAACAAAAGACCAAGCACCAGTGCAGAAAGAACTCACTCATTCTGGATGATAAATGAGCTCCCATCTTTATCGCACAGAGAAAGAAAAAGTTTCTTCCCTTTTAATGCTGAATGAATTAAATTCAAGTCTGTAAGAAGAAAGCTCTGTTCCTTTTAATAAGACCAAGCCTGCCTTATTAAGAAAGGGCCTGTTCTGCCCCATGGTGAGGAGAAGCTGCCTGCTCCTTCTCTCTCTGCAGCTTTTTTTCCCCCTCTTTCTCTCTGCATTCAGCACGTTGCTCTCTTAGTTTTTAATGTTACCTTATAGTTTCTAAGTCATTCCACTCTGCATTCTCCTTCTAATCTTGCTCTCTCCTCCTGCTCTGAGGTCACAATAATGCTCTTACTCTAAATGCCTTTTCTCCCAGTGCTACGCCTTTACTTCTAAGTCTTGAGTCCAGTTCTGTCTATAGTGTTCTGTGTCCTGACTAAAAAATTATTCTGTTCTATTCTAGAAAATTCTGTTCAGATCTATCTAAAAAGCATTCTGTCTGAAAAGTTCTCCACCAGCTTAGTTCTGTCTCTTCTCTTTGTCCTCAGCACTTACACATCTTTCAGAATACATGATCACATGGTAAAAAAAATTCATCACAAGTTTACACATAAATTCCAATCATAAATCGTGCAAGAAGTTTACAACAGAGAAAGGTTACATGCATATCCATCAGGAGTAATTATCTGGCTAAACATTCATCACCTGTCACAGCTCCACTGGCTCACTGAGAGTTAAAAAACATAACTAAGTTAGTAATGAAGTTTTCTATTGATAAACCCAGTCAATATTTTATCTTCTGTTCTATCACCTATTATAAATCATTATGTTTCCCTTTTAAGATCTTTGGTTAATGGTTTTACAATCTTTTGAAATGTGCTATGAGTAATAGAATGACTGCTTACTATCTCAGAAACAATTAACTGGTGACACTTGTGGACTAGCAGAATTCTCATTGCAATTTTGATCATCAGAGAGAACCTAATAGCAGTCCCACTATAAAAGAGCTTAATAAATACTGATATAATTTTAGGAATTCTTCTAAGATCATCATTAAGAATTAAGAAGTAATGTATTTGTCTATATAGCATCACTACACATCTGTACAGTTCTACAGAGATCTGCTCAAAAGGGTGGGCTAATACCTAGTGATTGTACTTAATAATAACAGAAAAAGCATATTAATAGCAGGAATCTTTCCTAAAATGAATTTCTAATGAGCCTTGCTTATCAGAGAAAAATCTGTCATAGATTAATAATCCAAAGCAGACTCATCTCAGAAAGGTCACCTGGTAGTTATTAGCTTGTCCTGTGTCAGTTCCTGATATTAAAACTGTAGCTATCAAATGATATTTGAGTTAAATTTTACATAGTAAACTTGGCTTTTTTAATTTAGATATACAAAATAAAACTTATTGAATAATTCAATGGAAAGTTATCACAAGTGTATAGTAAACCTTTATGAAATATTGAGGAAATGTTAAATTCTAAAAAAGGGATGGAAATAAACTCAAGGACAGAAAACATATAATTATTTCAATTGACTCTATAAAAGCGTTTGTTAAAGTTCAACATGCCTTCATGATAAAAGTTTTGGAGACGTTAGGAGTAGATGGAACATACCTCAAAATAATAAAGGCTAAGTACAACAAACCCATAGGCATCATTGTACTAAATAGAGACAAACTTGGAGCATTTCCTCTGAAATCAGGAACAATGGTGACAGTCCTGCCCTCTTGTTCAACATAATGGTGAATGTCTTACCTATAGCAACCACACAAGAGAAAGACATAAGGCATAATACTAGAAAGCAAGGAAGTGAAACTCTTTCTAGCTAAAGTAGGATTCTTCACTTAAAAGACCATGTGGAGTCTACTAGAAACCTCATGGACCAATTAAGGACATAGTAAAATTGCAGTATACAAAAATCAATAAAAACAAAAACAAAAAGAAACAAAACAGAAATCTTCCTGTGACTAACAGTCCAGTCTCTGTTTTATGCTGGGAGCCTGCTAGAACACTAGTGCTGAGGACAGCATACCATGACAGGGAATGCCTGCAGCAGGCCAGGATGGAGACATCTCAGAAGCCCATGGCAGCTCCTTGTAAAAATGGATAAGATAGCATCTGGGACCCTGAGAGGTAGGAGACACATCCCTCCAGGGGACCTGCCATCTGAAATAAGGGACTGCCCAAAGTAAGCCAGGATGGGAACCTTTCGGTAGCCCATGACAGCTCTTTGTAAAAGAAAGTGTGTTCCCATGTTTCCTAACCTTAGCCCTGGACAACAGCTGCATAGATTTCATTTGTGCATGATTGCTTTTCTGCCACGGACCACCTCAGGCGGGTATGGGAGACCCTGGGACAAGGGTCCTTGAAGGCTAGGTGGGTAAGGATTCGGTGGTGGCAAACAGAAACAAACACAGAGACAGTTAGAATCTGAGTGTATTTTGCAGCTCTCAAGCAAGGGTTTTTATACATTAAAAAACAAGTATTACAACTCTGAAAAGATGTATTCAGTGAAACAATCATGGACAGGACAGATAACGACATTTGGCACAGTAAAGCACAAAAATAATGCAAGTATTACCACTCTAAAAGATGTATTCAGTAAAGCAAGCACGGATAGAACAGGTGACATCATTGTTATTTGGCACAGTAAAAATCATCCAAGTATTACAATTCTGAAAAGATGTATTTATTGGGACAGTCATCCAAGGCTAGTGTCATATTTCCAAAAGCAGGTTAATACATTTTTATGGTTAGTTATTGTTTAACATCTAGTGCCTGATTTTTTTTAAATCTTCAAAGTGTAAATTTTAACTATTTTAATTCTTTTTATTTAAGGCTTCCTTTACCATATACCAAAGCCTACTTCTGATGACACACATGCAGCCAAATGAACTTTTATTGTTGGAAAAGTTTTTATCAAAATACTATTATGTAATTTTATAAATGATTTATGAAGTAAAACACTGGTTTTCCCAGAGATAAGGTCATGGCTAGTAACCCCATCTCAAGGGATGGTTTCTTACCCATTTTTCTTGCTTAAGATCTTAGCCTAGGCTATCAGGAACATCTCGTAAATAAGAAAAGGAATAAAAAAATAAAACAGATAAATTCCCATGAGAACTATGGCTCAATATTTTGTTCTGGCCAAGAGTTCCACAACCATTTCCCAGAGTCCTCCTTCTTTTGAAGTTTCACCTCAGTCTGTGAGAATCTTGTCACACAGATTCTATTGGGGTTGGTGTGGCATCTCTTCCTTTTTTTATTTTTTAATTGAAGCTCATAAATATCTCTCTTGGCTATAGAGATGGAGGAAGAGACTAGTTAGAAGATGATTGGAAAAATGAGGAGGAGGAGGAGGAGGAAGAAGAAGAAGGAGAAGAGGAAGAGATAGAAGAAGAGGAAGAAGAAGAAGAAGAAGAAGAGTTATTCCTGTAGCCATGGCAACAACAATGATCCAATGTAGCCAACTAACAGGGTTTAATGACTGTAAACCAAAGCTAATAGATTGAGCCAAATCCTCTATGCCAGTAGATTCAACACGTGCTTTGCTCATAGTGAAGATTTGGGTTTGTAATCGAACCATATCATGAGTAATATCATTGTTTTTCCAAATTCCCAACAAATGATTTTTAGTAAAATTCCAATTATGACTTTCATTATAAGGTAATGGCATTACACATATGTACCAAAAGCTGGCATGGCACTTGGTAGAAAGCTGAATTTTAATATTTTCCACCTCTTGTTCTAGTGCTAAAACTACATCCTCTAGAGCATCAAGTATTACTTCTAATTTTTTATCTATAATTAATTGCCTTCCAAGTGTTAAAGAGACATTTTTATTTAAGTTATTAACAAAATAAAGAGTCTTCATGTCTAAGACTAAGGCGACTGTTGAGACTAAGTGAAGTAAGGATGGCTATTAAAGCACTAATGCCTAAAATTAAAACAAAACAACAAAACCCTTTGATCTAATTAGCTCATTAAGACTTTTAAGCATTTGTATGGCTACATTGTCAAACCAAACATCATCTTTTAAATCTACAGGACATATAACATAAGAAGGTCTTTGTAATAGCAAAATAACTGAATAATTTTTAATTGAAATAGGATCAACACAGTTACTTAAAATACAGTTGGAACAGCTGACCCGATAAGATTGTTCTACCTTAATAAATTTTAAATCTGAGGACTGTCCAGCAAGTATACCATAAGGACAGCCTGGGCAAGATCTAAGTGCCAAATGTGTGCTCTTTGATTCCCTAGGTTTTTTTTTTTAGAAGAACCATGTTAGTTGCAGCAAAAAGTCTAAATAATCCTGGAAAAAACATTAGAAATATTATGTGAAGTAGAGTGACTAACATATATAGTCCCACCTATCCTGCACTGTCCATCTATCAATAGACTCATTTGTAAATGTATCAGACCTATATCCATAAAAAAGTAGTGACTCATTGATTAAAAATGTTTCATAATTATGAAATGGTGAAACTGTAGAATAGTCATACATTTTTTTTCTTGGGTTTTCCATGGATCATGTACTGAAGCCCAATAACCAAACCCAGATTTAAGCCATCTTGGACTTTCAACTCCAAACAAAGATGCCCATAATTTATCATTATCCTGATTCTCTTGTAGTATCATGATATCTTGTACTCTTCTTTCAGAGGCATAGCTGTAGGGGGCCCAGTGTTTTTGCATAGGGCCTTTATCATCTGTGTTAAGGTGATTAATGGTAAATAAAGCATGGTTTAATAATTGATGAGGTGAATAGTAATGACCACTAGATTTTAATCTTTGAAGTTGTGCCTTAATATTTTGATGAGCCCTTTCTATAATAGCCTGACCTTGGGGGTTACATGGAATTCCTGTTGTATGTTCTATAGCCCATTGACTGCTAAACTTTGGAAAAGCTTGAGAAGTATAAGCTGGAGCATTATCAGTTTTAACTCCTTTTGGCACACCTAAGGAGGAGAAGCATACGATAAGATGTTGTATGACATCTTTCACAGCCTCCCCGATTCTGACAGTGCCTGTGACCTCATGAGAGTAGGTGTCATCAGTGGGCCGTGGTGTGTATAATTATTCTCTTATATCTGACTTTCCTATTCCTTTCTCCTGCTCTGGTAAATTCTGTGAAAGTAGATGTTCCTTGATGTAATATTTCTTAAACAATTAAAAATTGAGGCATAGGGCACAGTAGAGCACAGTCCTAATGGTCCAGGTGCATGCTGTGTGTTCTCATTTTGGAAACAATGCAATAACTGGACAATGGTAGTTCAGATTAATGTTTGACTTGAAAAGAAAGTTTGAAGAAATCATGTTTAGAAAAATTAGAAAATGAAACAGAACCACGTACTGCTAGAGTCATACAGGATCCATTACCAGAAAGTAAAGGAATTTACAGGAATCATGAAAAAGCATTAGTACTAGAGACACAATCATGGAATAAGGGAACACAAACATGGGATACTTTAATTTAGAAAGGAAAAAAACTATTGAAGTTATGAAATGAGTTTTGCACAACATTTGAGAGTAGATCCTGGTCTCCTTTGGGTATGGTATGGATAAAAAAGTATAAAATGCATAAAGTTATATCCTAGTGAAACTAAGTCAAAATACTGGGGCTCTTAGGAGAGTCATTGTGTGCAATGTACAGAAGCAGAAAGCTAGTGGAACTACTGAGTTAAGGGTTAACTTGAGTCTTTCTGGCCACTGCCTGGAAGCTTTGCCCAGGTCATTTATCATTAGAGCTTCACAGGAAAATGCAAGTAGCTGAACAGGAGCTCTGAGCTCTGAAGTACAATAAGTCAAAAGTTAACGTTTAAATAATGATAAGTTTGCAATTATTATTATTTTGGCCACAGACCTGGGAACAAGGTAAGCTTGAAACTTTGGGGAAGCAATTTTAATTCTTTGTGGGATGTGGTTATTCTTTTGAATTTGATTTGGCAATGATTATACAATGTCTTTTTTTCCTACCTGCTTTTGAAGTAACAATAAAATACCAGGGCAAGAAAAAGTCTAAGGAGGGAGTGGAGAGAGAGTGAGGTGCGCCTGAAGTAAGTGTAGAGTGTGTGGTGTGGAAAGTGAGGCTGTGTGTGGAGGGTGTCTGCGCAAGCAGAAGAACACACTGAGTGAATGTGTGAGAGGGAGCAAAAGAGAGAGCACAGCCAGCAGCCCGAAGAGAGAGCAAAAGTACAACAGCTTCAAGCTGAGAGAGAGAGAGAGAGAGAAAGAAAGAGAGAGAGAGAGAGAGAGAGAGAGAGAGAGAGAGAACTTTAAGCCTTAAAAAAATTACTTGTCAGTTTGTACCCGAAAAGTTGTCTGTGTGCGTTTATTATACGCCTTCCAGATCCCTGCTTCCAGTTGAGAACCCAGATCCTGAGTCGAGCGAGGCTGGACCCCGGCACACTAGTTCTTGCTGGAAAGCAGCAGAAGAGTTGGAGCATCAGCCGGAGCAAAACTTGTTTTTTTTGCGAAAGCAGAAGTTGCTTAGTATTAATAATATTTACTCTCCTTGATTCTTTTGTATTCTGAGACCAGAAGCTGATGGCTTCCAACTATTAACACATGTTGCTTAAGAGTGGGGAGGGGAGAAATTCGGTAAGGGACTTATTGCTAGGGATCCTTTCTCTCTTGCCACGAGCCTCACCTCTCAGTAGCCAGGTGAGAGGGAGGCCTGAAGCAGTCAACTGTTATTGAACCACGTTAATCTCACAGAAAGAAAAACTTTTACATAAACAAGTATGCACTCACACACACATTTAAACACACATTCACCTTTTTTGTTGGGCCCAACCATCTGTCTCATCTTCTTGCATACAAACACACACACACACACACACACACACTTATAAATACAATATATATATATAAAAAATTTGGTGAGTGGAGCAAAAGCCCCATGAACAGTTTTCATTGAGCAAGCACCAGTGCGGAAAGAACTCACTCATAATCAATGAAAAATAAGCTCTAACCTTTATTGCTTAGAGAAGGTGAAAACTTCTACCTTTTTATCTCTGTTAGTTAAAAAATCCCTTAAAGAAAAGGCTCCTAAGTAAAAAGAAGTAATCTCACGGTGAGAAGAACCCTGCCTGCTCTGTCTGCTCTCCTCTTGCTCTTGTTGCCATAGTTCCCAGCTCTTGTACTTTTTTAGGATACATGATCACATGATATTCCAAGCATCTTTTTTGAAAAGTTCTCAATAAGTTCAAATATAAATTCAAATTATAAATTGTATAATGAGTTACAATAGAAATGTTTACATGTGTTTCCATCAAGATGTTATTCAACTAAACACTCATTATTTGCCATTAGCTACATAGGTTCATTAAGAGTTTAAACAGTAATCCTTGCCAATGACTGGCTTTGTCATCCATGTGGTGGGCAAACTGAGGCAGGCAGTTATTGGGGGTCAGTGCTTAGAGTCACTGATGCTGGTGGATCCAGATATCTACAGGGGCTGCTGCCAAAGAGAACCAGGGATTAGAAAAATTACTCAGCAGACTTTTCTCTGAGGAACAAAGTTTAGATTATTGGGACTGTCACTTCCTGTGACCAGCAGTTAACTCCTTGGGGCTGGCAAGAAAGAGAAAAAAAGAAATCTCTCTCTCTCTCTCTCTCTCTCTCTCTCTCTCTCTGTGTGTGTGTGTGTGTGTGTGTGTGTGCGCGTGTGAATGAAATGAAAAGTAAAGTCTAATAACTTCATATACATAAATATACACATACATGCATACAGACCTATGGACAGACATATACACATTCACACATAGAATGGTTAGAGCAAAGCTCCAACAAGCAGGGTCCAAGCATTTCACACATCCACCTACATACATAAGTACACACAATTGGATCAAGCAAACTCCAACACATACCTATTCAAGCTTTATACACAAGCTTTATACACATGCACACACACACACTCACACATATATACATATGTAGTTGATGGATGGAAGGAACAATGCTCCAACCCACCACACACACAAACCTTACACATAGTTGGTGGATGCTCCAATCCTCATAATTTATTTTTTCTTCCATAACTTATACATCAAAGGAAAATCTTTCAAGCAGTATACAACTACAACGTGACTACATTTTATTTTTCTTCTAGTGATATTCTCCAAAATCCATTTACATTTGTCACTAAGCAACTTGTTATAGATTAACAAAGTGTGAGCAAGCAAGGTAGTTTTCTCAGCCAGTTTCCCTTACTGGCAGGTAGCAATTTCCACTTACAACGAAAGGAGTGATTATTTTATTATTTATATTTAAAAGTAATCTTGTAAAAATCTTAAAAGAATCACAACTCTAAACTTTTATACAAAAATCAGACATATCTACCTTAAGTCTTCAGATTGCACATCATCAGCAAATCTTAATAAATCATTTCAGGAAGCTGAGGGGAAAGATGAGTGTAAGAAACCAATCATCACCAGTCCAGCCTCAGTGAGAGTCAATCAGGGCTGCCATTGTTCTTGTGGTGATTGGATCATTAATCTGCTCCAGTATTGTGAGTGCCAGAGATACTGTCCAGCAAGGGACTGGAAGATCCCTTAGAGTTTTCATATAACTCTAGAGGGATGTGAGGGCAGCTAGCACAGCAGAACTCCATAACAGCATGAAGTCCTCTGGACACAGTCCTTGGGGCTGTGACACACCGAGGCTCACTCATGTGGCTGTGGTGACCTGTGGGCTGCATCCATGAGTTCTAAAGCCACTTGTCATTCTTTCTGCATGGCCCTAGGTAAATCCTTATGTATAAATTTGTACGGTTTTGCTAAGGGGAATATCATCTGCCCAATGTCTCATTAGTATTGAACTTTTGTATAGATAAATCCAGTCAATATTTTATCTTCTGTCCTTGCACCTAAAATAAACTGCTCTTTCCCTTTTATGACCTTTAGTTATCAGGTAATGGATTTACAGCCTAAAAGGAATATTTTTCTTGATGGTAAATCTATTTCATGTCTGCTTTCTGTTCTAGTTCAAATAGTTCGTGACTCACGAAGGATTACAGAGTCCTAATGGGAGTCTTACTAAAGATGGCTCAAAATCATTTGTATAAATGTAGGAATTCTATAGAATCACTATTAGAACTTGTGAAATCACCCATTTGTCTACATAGTATCAATACAAAATAGTACATCTTTGATGATCTGCAGAAAATATGCCCAGTAGGGTGAGCTAATATGCAGAGAGTATTATACTAATTTAACAATGACAGGAAAGACATATCCAAGGTAAGAATCAATCCTGAGATAAAGTTTCTTTTGGGCCTTGTCTCTTAGGGCTAGCTCACCCATCCCAGACCATGCAAAAATGGTGGGCCACCTTCAGGAAATTCACCTACTAGCTTTTAGCCTGTCCTTGATGGCTCTTGACAGTCTTAGGGTTATTATTGCTGCAGTGAAACACCACAACCAAAAAGCAAGTTGGGGAGGAAAGAATTCATTTGGCTTACATTTCCATATTTCTGTTTATCACCAAAGAAGTCAGGACAGGAACTCACACAGGGCAGGATCCTGGAAGCAGAGGCAGATGCAGAAGCCATGGAGAGATTCTTTCTTATAAAACCAGGATTACCAGCCCAGGGATGGCACCATCCACGACGGGCTGACTCTGCCCCCATTGATTGCTAACTGAGAAAATGCCTTACAGCTGCGTCTCATGGAGGTATTTTTTTTTCTTCTGAAGTTCCTTCCTGTCTGATGACTCTAGCTTGTGTCGAGTTGACATACAAAACAAGCCAGAACTACTCACCCCTTGTCAACTTGACACACAAACATATCACTACTAAGTTACAATCCTTCCTTTCTTACTCATCCTGTCTAGGAGCTTGCTTTGCCTTGAGTCTAGTTATAGGTCTATAGGTGACCCTTGACGGACATCAGATTTGTCTTGGCTGATATTTCCTTCAGAGAAAAATCAGACAATGAAGGATTCATTTTCTCAGGTGTAAAAGCCAATATTTCAAGCAGCGGGCCTGAGGGTACTACTTCCTCAGGTAAGGTAAACACTTGAAATTCTGAGGATTCAGCTTCAACAGGATCCTCCCACACATCCCCACCACAGGCTATAGGATCCCATCCTTTGCCAGTTAATGACTTTACTTTAACTGCTGTCCCCTGTGAGACAGAGACTCGAATTTTTGCTGTAATCCAGGAAACCTTATAATGAGAGCTTTAGTGTAATTTTCTGCCACTCGAGCGCTAAGGCTGCTGGAGAGACGATCCTCTTCAAGGGCACACTTAGAAACCTGTAGATTGTTTATTTGCATCTGGAGCTCATGGAGATCATTCCTACCCTTTATCAATGTACCCAGAGATACTAAGAGCAACTAACGAGCAAAGGTATTTTCCTTATTTTCCCCCAAACTGTAGACAGTTTAGTATAGCTGGTCACTAAATCCATTACCACACATAACTGATGGATCAAGATACTCAAAGGCATTTACCTCTTTAAGTTTGAAGTGCAGTTTCCACCATGAGCTTTCAATGCTCTGCGAGCTCCCGGGAGAGAGACAATTACCAAAATTAATATACAGAATTAATGTAATCCCTATGAAAATGGCCATGTCACATTTTACAGGCTTAGAAAAAAAAAAACCCACATGGAACAAAAAGGAACCAAAGCAATTGTAATGAGTAAGAAAAATGCTGGGGTCATCACCTGAACAAAAGTTGTACTATAGAGCTTTACCGATAGTGACAACCTAGTGTTGACATAAAAAAAAGGCATGTAGACAATCCAATAGAATAGAATAGAGGAGCTAGAAATAAAAAGGCAAAGCTATGCCCACCTAATTTTTGACAATTTGGGAAAAACATACTTTGGAAAAAGCCTGTTCAACGGTGCTGGCAAAGCTGGATTTCTAACTTAGAAGAATGAAACTGATTTTATATCTTTGATATTGGGCAAAACTCAGTGCGAAATAGATCAAAGCTCTGAAACATTTAAACTTTTAGAAGAATTCACAGGAGAGGCCCTTGAAGATATTGTAGTACGAAAATGTTTTTAATAGAACACAGACAGGACAGGAACCAAGGTCAAGTTTCAACAGATAGAACACCGTGAAAATAAAAAGTTTCTCTACTGTAAAGCAAACAATCAGAACAGCAAAAAGACAGCCAACAAAATGGGATTAAATCTATGCCAGCTACATATCAGACTGGAGTCTATGTCCAGGATTTACAAAGAATTCAGAAATTGAACGTTAGGAAAATAAAGCTGCCAAGCAGCAAATAAATTGAATCAATCGTTTTAAAAACAAAGAAAAATAACCAGTAGTTTTCAAAACAAAAGCAAATGGCCAGTAACTATTTTTAAGTGCTCAATAATCCAAGACATCAGGGATATACAAATTAAAACTACTTTGAGATACCTCAGATGGATGAAAACCCATCAACAAATGTTGGGAGCCGCGTACGCCATTCGACAATGGCGCGGCTCCGTGTGGGAGCCGCATACGCCAATTGTCAATGGCGCGGCTCCGTCAAGAAGCCGCATTCAAAGGCGCGGCTCCGTGAGGGAGCCGCACTCAATGGCACGGCTCAGTCAGGGAGCCGTGAGGTAAAGTGCGCCTGACTAAGGCGCACTGGTTCCCTGCCTCTCGGCCCCCGTGAGGGAGCCGTGAGGTAAAGTGCGCCAGAGTAAGGCGCGCCGGCTCCCTGCTTCTCGGCTCTGACAGAGCCATGAATGGGAGCGCGCATGCGCAGGGGACGCCGGCCCGCGCTCTGGCTTCAGTCAGAGCCAAGCCAAGTATGCGCATGCGCAAAGAGTAGGAATTACTATGCTAATTAAGCCTCACTCCAAGAACACTCTAAAAGCCAATGAGAAACGAGTATGCTAATTAGGAATCATTAAAGAGCCAATGAGCATGCAGTAAGTGCTCCCAGGACTCTATATAAGCCCATGGGTTCTGGGGCTCTGGGTCCTTCGCCATTACCATTTACGAGAGCTGTAACACCATCTAAGAGCTGTAACACCATCTAAGAGCTGTAACGTCGTCTGAAATTGCTGTAAACAGTAAATTGCTGTCAGAAGAATCCTGAAGTGTGGCGTTTGGCGAGGCGGCGCATCACAAACGTTAGCAAGGATGTGGAAGGAGTTCACTGTTAGTGGGGTATACAAATCAATACAGCCACTGTAGAAGTCAGTTTAGAGATTGCTCAAAATAGAAATTCCATATGGCAAAGCTATTTTATACCTGTGTATGTACTCAAAGAACTCCATACATACCATAGAGATATTTTACCTCAATGTTAATTACTGCTTTATTCACAGTAACAAAGAATTGAAATCAACCTAGTTGCTGATCTACAGAGAAATGGATAATGAAAAATTTGTAAACAAACTTAAATACTACACAGCTCTAAAGAAAAATGAAGCCATTAAAACGTGCAGGAAAATACATGGACTTAGAATGCGTATTAAAAAAAAACACAATCTCAAAAAAAAACCCACATGCTCTCTCATATGTGGAATGTACCCAATGTAAATATGTAAAGGAGGTAGCTATGGGTACAACATAACATGAAGAAAATTGCAGAACAGACTAAATGCAAGCATTGGACAAATTCTTTCTATTGATATTTCTGTCGACATGTTAAACATCCTTTTGTTTTGAATGCATATTCTAACAGTGTATCTTCGTGAACTGTAGACTCTTGGTCGTTTTATGTGATCTTAATTAGTTTATTTTTGGTTTATGAAAACTCAATTCAAGAATTCACCCCCAAGTGACATCCAATTTCATTTAGAATTTTATTGCATCCGAGGTAGCAATGTAGTTTACAAGAGCAACCTCGTTCCAGATAACCTAATCTACAAATCCCGAATGTAATTAAAGTGCTCTGTTGCAAGATATGAAATGCCTTGACAGGGTAGGGAAGCAGCATCTCAGAGGGCAGGATTTGGGGGGAATAAAATGAAATTGGGAAAGGGGGAGATGACTACAGTAATGTCAATAAAAATGTCTAAAAACTCCTAGAATAACCTTGAGAACATCTGAATACAGTGAACTAACACCAGTTGACCAAGTCTGTACAGCTTTCCTAATACTGACTCACATGCAAATTAAGCGCATATGTACACTCATTCTGATTGGACAACTTGTTACTAGTAAGAGAAATAATAAACTATCTGGGTAACATTTGAAAAAGCGTTTTAGCTCCTTCTTAAAGAATGTAGTGGTCCTGAAAAGGACCTTTGGAAAATATTCAACTGAGGTTGAACTTAGCCGCCGAAGCCATAGAGCGTGCGGCCCTGGCGCTTGAGCGCGTAGACCACGTCCATGGCGGTGACGGTCTTGCGCTTGGCGTGCTCCGTGTAGGTGACGGCGTCGCGGATCACGTTCTCCAGGAACACCTTCAGCACACCGCGGGTCTCCTCGTAGATGAGGCCGGAGATGCGCTTCACTCCTCCGCGCCGGGCCAGGCGGCGGATGGCGGGCTTGGTGATGCCCTGGATGTTGTCGCGGAGGACCTTGCGGTGGCGCTTGGCGCCGCCTTTGCCAAGGCCTTTACCGCCCTTGCCGCGTCCAGACATGACTACACTCTGAGAAGCTGAGAGCAGATATGCTGGCACTGAGCCTCAGCGCAGCCTTTTATAGTGCCTGGGGCGGACCGAAATGAGAACCTGCAGAGAGGAGGCGGGAAGTTGTGCCCGTCGCCGTGGGGGAGGGGAAGACTTAAAAAAAAAAAAAAAGGCGCCTCTTGTTTCCCTGTCTGTGCTTTCTAACTCCTCACCCTGTTTTAAGAGTTGAGAATCGAGCGCTCAACCAATGCACTGACATTGTACAGACTACAAAAAGCCATGCGGCTGCCTAACAACCTGTCATCCCGTTCAGAGAGGACACTGCAGGAGGCTGCTAAGGTGGTTTGGTAGTCACTGCACACGTTCTAACATGTAATCGGTGCTGTGAATTGTCTTGTTTATTTTCTACAGTGATTAAATTTCAAGTAACTTCCATTACTTAAAACTTTCAAAAGGCCATCTTAATAACTGTACTGTTCTCTTGAGAATTTTTCACAAAAGCATCTATCTGTGAATTATTCATCTGCATCGCTTGGATAATCCTTTTGAGTTTAAAGTCATTTTTCACATTTAAGTGAATTTTTCTTCTCAAATATTTTCTATTTAATCGACTTTCACCAATATTTTCAAGAAAATATCCAAGTGTGTTTGTGAAGTTTAAACAAAATTTTTGAGGCGGTGGGTTCATCTGTGACTGCTACGCACAATACTCTCTGTACAGTACAAGTAAAATGAAAAACACATTTTTATGAAATATTCTGAAAAATTTTCCCCACAACTTCTAAACTAAGATCTGTCAAGAAAATTCATGGAAAGAAGTTATATCTGCAATGACAGGTTGATTGACAAGAACTACATGTATTTAACAGTGAAACTGGAATGTCGTAAGTCCTGAGGCTGGTTGTCTTTTCTTTGGTTACCCTTTATGCTCCTGAATGTGCTTCTCTATGTCTATCACTTTGTGACTAATAGATAAAAAACAATTGTAACCGAAACATAGCAGACCAGTAGTTTCCACCAACCGAAACGGCAAGAATGTCATCTAATAGTATCTGAGACCTATAGAAAAGATTCTCCCACATTGCTGTAAATGTGTCTCTAATGTGTCCGCCAACATGTTTAAACCTATCTTTACTTATGACTTTGCTTTATAACTTCATAAAACTTCTTCCACGTTGGAGCATGAAATTTGGAAATACCTCTAGTATATAGTGTTTCTTATTCCCTTTCAGGTGAGAGATGTGTGGATTTGTTTTGTTTTTGTTTTTCTGTCTGTCTTTCTGTCTCTGTCTGTCTCTGTCTCTCTGTCTCTCTGTTTCTCTATCTGGTTCTGTCTATCTATCTATCTCTCTCTCTCCCTCCCTCCCTCACTCCTCCCCTCCTTCCCTCCCTCTCTCTCTCTTTCTCTCTCCCTCCCTCTCTCTGTGGTTGTGTGTGTGTGTGTGTGTGTGTGTGTGTGTGTTTTCAACTATGCAGGGGTGATGACCAAAAGTCAAAGGACAAACCACGAAGAGTATTAGGGCTGTATCAGAGAAAGCGAGGAAGCATGGTAAGAAACTGTTGTCTCAGCTCAGTAGAGAAAACAAGGACTATGCTGAAGACTGACTTTGGGAAGAGTGTGAATCCCAGAAGAAAGTAAACTGCTATTTTAGGAATCCAAATAAAACGATGAGTTTGGCTTTTCCATAGGTGTTCTGGAGGTACGCCCATGTTTCTGCTTTCTCTGAAGAAGACAAAGTCTCATGAGAAAAAGAAAATCAACAATAAAAAGTGACAGAAGAATAGTTTCTTATTCCTCTGAGTTTCAGATTTGTCATTTGAATACTGTCAAACATGAAGATTTGATTATAGAATACCAAACAGGCTCGAAGACCCAACAGGATATATAAGGTTTTTGATTGGTGATCTGATGATGTCTTCATTCAAGTTCCACATGAACAAGACTGAGGTGTGTTTTGTTCAGTCCATGTAACCGGAGTTTGGCCCAGGACATAATAGGCACTGGGTACTCAACCTGTGAGATGACAGGGAGACTAAGACCTTCAATTCGAGCTTCTCTCTGCCCTTTATTTCATTTTTTCAATTTATTTGTAAATTAAGTGTCTCTGTGCTGGTGCCCGGGATGCCAGAATGGTATGTGTGACACACACCCCTAAACCCAAAGCTGATGTTAGCTAGGAATTAAGCTATAAACCTCTTGCAGGATCAGCAGTTGTTCTTAACAACTCAGCCACTTCTTCATCCTCCTAAATGACTTTTTCGAAGTAATTTCTATCTATATATACTGCAAATTGTTTTCAGATAATATATAACTCTAGTTAAACCTTCCTGGAGTTGCTTTCTGCTAATTCTTCTACTGACTCAGGATAAATAGAAATATACTGAATTGTGTGTCTTCTCCATTACTTTTTAAAGTCTGTTGGCAGCAGAGATCTTTTTTAAACTTTTTAACCTAAGCCTCCCTGTGCCACCAGTCAGTTTTTACATATATGTTCCATGGTCTTTACGAAAACATTCATCTGCAATGTAAAACAGGCAAAGTTGAAAGAGTGTAAAACTGAACACATGCCTAAAGTTTAAAGAAATAGCATGTTTAAGTCATCCTATAAATGCTGAGGGGGACAAAGGAACAATCCTTTCAGGCAATTTGCTATCCCTCCCACAATGCTATACAGTAAAATACACAACAATCTTTGATACAAGCAAACTTCAAAGCTTGAAACATTATGTCTGATAGTATTTACTGGTTAGTAAATTAAAATCTCGCACTAGTTTGTATAAATGGCTAACATCAGTTGTTTGAAGGCATTAATCAAACCAGGGCTGGATTCACTCCACCCACATAACTAAGTAGCACAGCTTCTCCCAGTGGTTTTGTAGGTGGCTCTGAAAAGAGCCTTTGGAGGTTTCCAACAGTGCTTTGTGCAAAGGGTCTCACTTTCCTTTAGCCTTGTGGTGGCTCTCGGTCTTCTTGGGCAGCAGCACGGCCTGGATGTTGGGCAGGACGCCGCCCTGCGCGATGGTGACGCGGCCCAGCAGCTTGTTGAGCTCCTCGTCGTTGCGGATGGCCAGCTGCAGGTGGCGCGGGATGATGCGCGTCTTCTTGTTGTCGCGGGCCGCGTTGCCAGCCAGCTCCAGGATCTCGGCCGTCAGGTACTCCAGCACGGCCGCCAGGTACACCGGGGCGCCGGCGCCCACTCGCTCCGAGTAGTTGCCCTTGCGGAGCAGCCTGTGCACGCGGCCCACGGGGAACTGCAGGCCGGCCCTGGAGGAGCGGGTCTTGGCCTTGGCGCGAGCCTTGCCGCCCTGTTTGCCGCGTCCAGACATGATACAACACTACCAGTTAAAGTCAGTTTAGTGAAGGAGGCCGCACCTACGCTCGTATTATTTATAGTCACTGCAAGGAGTGAAAAGGTAGCAATTTCATTGGTTACATAGAACCATTTCACTTAGACCAATAAAACAGTTGCTTTGGAAAAACCCTTGCTATGATTGGATACTTAGTGGATGACGATTGCTAACGCGCGATACCATAGTCACAAGTTTGTTTAAAAGGCAGCCTGTGCAGAGACATTACAGTTGTTCGGTTTCTCCTCTGTTTAGGCTAGTTTTCTATCCTCGCCATGCCTGAGCCCGCGAAGTCCGCTCCTGCCCCGAAGAAGGGCTCCAAGAAGGCCGTGACCAAGGCCCAGAAGAAGGACGGCAAGAAGCGCAAGCGCAGCCGCAAGGAGAGCTACTCGGTGTACGTGTACAAGGTGCTGAAGCAAGTGCACCCCGACACCGGCATCTCCTCCAAGGCCATGGGCATCATGAACTCGTTCGTCAACGACATCTTCGAGCGCATCGCGAGCGAGGCGTCGCGCCTGGCGCATTACAACAAGCGCTCGACCATCACGTCCCGGGAGATCCAGACGGCCGTGCGCCTGCTGCTGCCCGGGGAGCTGGCCAAGCACGCCGTGTCCGAGGGCACCAAGGCCGTCACCAAGTACACCAGCTCCAAGTGACCAAGCAGATTTCTCTCCTAACCCAAAGGCTCTTTTCAGAGCCACTCACCTTACTGGAAGAACGTGGCACTTTGTGTGATTTGCTTAGAAAGGTAAAGACTAAAGGAATGAATCAATTCAATAGGGTCGGTGAAATTCATGACTAAAAGAAACAGTCCCCTTCCACTATAAATTTACTCGTCTCTGGAAAAATGTGTATAGACGACACCTGTTAACTGCTTTTGAGTACAGTGTTAACGTAAGCAGATCTTTTTCCTTTGGATTAATTTATCAAAAGTAAAAGATGTTTATGTGATAGTAGTGGCTTCATTAGCCAATCACTGCGCTGCGCGGGCAATTTCAAAATTAAGCGCCAGAGATTTTTCTTTTCTTTCTTTCTTTCTTTCTTTTCTTTTTTTTTGGATTTTTTGGTTTTTCGGGACAGGGTTTCTCTGTGTAGCCCTGGCTGTCCTGGAACTCACTCTGTAGACCAGGCTGGCCTCGAACTCAGAAATCCTCCTGCCTCTGCCTCCCAAGTGCTGGGATTAAAGGCGTGCACCACCACTGCCCAGCTGAGCTTATAGTCTTAAATTAATCAAATGGATTTAACTTACCCAAAGGCACCAGTAATAAATACCTGCCAATAATTTATCACCAAATAGTTCATACAATGGTTGTGCAAATATAATATCAGACTATAATTTAATATTTCCTGATTCAGGCTACCATAAATTAATAAATGTTTTATAACCTTATCCCAAGGGAAATAAGGTCTTGTTCCAATGCACAGGAGAAACAAAATTGAGCCACATCGAAATCACATCTTAGTGACAATTGTCATTGTAAACTAAAAATTTGGTCACCTAACATAATCACAGCTGACTCTAAGTCAGTGATTTCAGCATGCAGTACGCTATCTCTATGTCTTTGCATGTTTCAGAAGTTTCCTGAGTCAGGATAAAGTCTTAGAATATACAGTCCCTTTGAATGCTTTGATGTAGGGCTATCCCAGCAGTGGAGGCAGTGGTGGTGATGGCAGTCATTCCCAACACGATGACAATAGTCAGTCCTTTTCTTCATTGGATTCAATATGATAAAGCATAGACGTGGAAGGAGATTCTAGCCAAGTTCTGTCCATCCGTACATGCATCCAAACACCAATCTAAGCTCAAAGTACACAAATCCCCTGGGAGTTCAAATTAACAATAGTTCTAGCATCTAAACGTTTATAAAGACCAACTGAAACAAAACACACATTTTTCAAACTGATTCCAAGTAGATCTTCCAGTCATGAACAGATAAGGAAGAGGAGCACATGCCATGCTAAGATAATTTTTTTTTTTTTTGTAGAAGAGAACATAGTCTCATTGTTAATAGTATTTTTCTAACATTTACTTTTCTAGGCTCAAAAGTTATACAATGCCAATAATAATTTCCAAAGATGTTCTTGAGTAGCTCTTCCCTCCATATGAACAGAGGGAGAGGATAGATATCCCACCCCCATGTCATAGTATCCCCTCAGACCCATTACTATGGATGGATGGTGTTATTATTATTACAGAACTATCTTAACTCTTTGCCTTTCTGTTTGGTGTGAGCAAAACCTACAGGGCTTCGATCTATGAAACTGACATAACAACTCGCACCTCTGGTCCTCATTTGTTCCCAATGTATCCATACACTTAACTCTGAAACAGACAACAGGAGTGTGTTACGGACGAAAAGGAGGTGGAATCAAAGATAGTACATAATGTTTTCTTTAAACCCTTCAGCTACTAAAATGAACAACTTCCTCTTCCTTTCAGTTTTTCTTCCATTTCAAATAATAGATAACCATCCCAGATATATTTTTCAAACAATGCTCCTCATGTCCAATACAAATATGAAGTATTTCCATCCCTATTTCATATGACAAATTCAAATTTAAATCCTCTCCACTGGAAAATAAAGACCCTCTACTGTCATAGGGTCCTGGAATCCAATTAGAGGCATTAGTGTGGATGGCCTTGCTGGAGGGCCTTCCTCAACACAGAGAGGAGAGCTTTATTTCATCCCAGATTACAAACCATCTTTTTTCCTGCATTGGCTAATTTTTCCATCTGCCCCCAGGTAGGAAACATACAATCCACTATGGAAGGTAGTGGTTTCAAAACTGTATTAGATGTCTGAGCCTAAGTCAGATAAGCCATTTGTTGAGAAGGCAAGTCAGAGACAAACTGGTCACATGAGGATTTCTCAGTTTCATTAGCCTTTCTAGAAACCAATGATCACCTGAATCTGTGAAAACATAAACATACACTTTCCCCATTTTATAACATTTATTTTTTCCATTTCTAAGAGTCTTCCTCATTATACTAAATAGATTGTAATATATTACTCTCAACATTTTCTCTAGTAACAGCTGAATTTTAGAGAACATGGGATCATCATTTTTACAATTCAAAAGTTTTAAAGTAAATACCAAATCTAATATGTTTCTAAAATTAAGGGCCATCTTTCCCCTTTTGTTTAACACCTCCTTTAATGTTCTATTAGAAGTTTCAATGCTGGCCTATCCTTGAGAGTCCTAAGGGATACTCATAGTATGTTTAATATTTCAACGAAGTAAAAGTTCTTTAAGGTTCTGTGACCATTCACCATCTTATTTTGTTGAGGAATACTCATAACATTAAAAGCTTTTTAAAAATGTAATATAACTGTTAAAGCCTTTTCATTACTTAATGCATTGAAATCCTGAAAATGTATCTATAGAATTATGTAAATATTGCAACTTCAAAAGTAGTAATGTAGATTATATCCAGTTGCTATATCTCATTTGATATATTACCTCTGGGATTACTACCAGAAGCCAAGCAAGGCCTATGAAATGTTTGACAAGTTTCACAATTTAAAGTTATTACTTTTACCATTCCTTGAGTTACAGGAAATTTTCTTTGTAACCTTCCCAGTTAATACGTGTATCTGCTTGAAACTTAGTAGCTTCAGGGAAAAAAAGTACAAGAACATAATTGATATATATTGATTAAAGAATCTGAGAATTGGCCGGGCAGTGGTGGCCCACACCTTTAATGCCAGCACTTGGGAGGCAGAGGCAGGCGGATTTCTGAGTCTGAGAGTTCGAAGCCAGCCTGGTCTATAGAGTGAGTTCCAGGACAGCCAGGACTACACAGAGAAACCCTGTCTCAGAAAAAAAAAAAAAAAAAGAGTTGATTAGCATTGACCAAAGAGCCAAGGAGACTGGTGTATGCTCTGATATGCAAAATAAAATGTATATTAATGTGATGAATTAGTAGTTGACAACTGTGAAAATGAAAGAAATGTTTCTATATCATCATGATAAAGAAAAAGAGTATGAACATGTTGAACAGTATATGCTGCATATTGTGAGTCTGTAGTTATGCTTAAGGGAAAAATCTGACAAGATTGAAATAATAGCTGGAAACTTGGCCTTTTGCACAGATAAGTATGGGGTTTGTAATACTTTAGAAATCTCTCTTTTTTTTTCATAAGAATATCCAGTAATTCTAAATGTATTAGCATCAGTATATACAGTGCTCAATCAAAAGGTTCATGCTTAATGATAGGACCAATAATAACATATGTTAATTTTAAAAACTAAATACACTTCTGTTTGAATATTGGTTATTCCCCGGGTCTGGCATGGCCTTGGTGAGGACAGAATGACACAGTTCCTGCCCCTGTAACAGGGACAATGGACGTGGACCTCCAAGAGTGTCGCTGGCTGTCATGGACATAAAGCTTGTTTGTATAATAATTTACATATTTTCACATTCCTCCGATGTCCTCTCTGTTCACGTCAATGAGTCCAGGAGGCAAAGGTGTGGCTAATGTCTTTGCAAAATGGTAGACACTGGGACCTTCATGACGGCCTTTAAGGCTGTAGAAAAGAACTCTAAAAAACACGAATTCTAAAATGTATAATTTCTCAACTATACAAAAATATAAGGATGCAATATTGATTGTATAAGGAGCTCCACAGATCTTTTTTTTTTTTTTTTTTTTTTTTTTTTTTTTTTTTTTTGGTTTTTCGAGACAGGGTTTCTCTGTATAGCCCTGGCTGTCCTGGAACTCACTCTGTAGACCAGGCTGGCCTCGAACTCAGAAATCCGCCTGCCTCTGCCTCCCAAGTGCTGGGATTAAAGGCGTGCGCCACCACCGCCCGGCCCGAGCTCCACAGATCTTAAGGAGCAAAGGCCACTACACTATGAGCCAGCTTGTCAGAAAGAAACAAAGGTAGGCAGATTCCTGAGTTCAAGGTCAGCCTGAGACACAACGAAGTTAGGCCCAGGTATGGTAGAAATGGTAATTTCAGGAAGGGATCCCACAATGCTAGCTTAGCATCTGTGTTTAACAGTGGCAGGCAGATCTCTGAATTCTTTTGCAATGTTAAGAGAAAATGTGTGTTTGCTGTCTCCTAAGAATCAAAGGGCTGGGATCACAGGATTCTGATTCTTAGGATAATCAAAAGGAAACCTGGAGTAAATGACTGGATTGATTGACTGGATTGATATGTAAAATAAATAAAAGAATGGGTTTCTGATCTTCCGGAGATGAGCTATCCAGAGAAAGTTTTTAGAATAGCAAGAGAGAACAGAGAGAGAGAGAGAGAGAGAGAGAGAGAGAGAGAGACAGAGAGAGAGAGACAGAGAGAGAGAGAAAACCACTCCAGAGAGAAAGAAAGCACAGCAGAGAGGAAACAGCCTGGAGAGCTGTCTCTAGCAGAACATAGGCCATCAGTGTGGACCCATGACTTGAGTTGCTTGTTTCCCCGGCTCTGAAACACCCCTTCTCTCAGAACTGAAAAGAATAAACCTTTTTTGAGACCCCTGGCATATAGAGGCTGAAGCCAGGCCATTCATGCTCCAGGAACTTAGCTGACTACAAAAGGGCAGAGCCAAGAATGCAGGTCATCTGGTTCATAGGCTTTGGGCTCTGGGTTCTAGGAACTGGTTGACCATAAAGAAAATACCAGTCATCTGGGCTGTTCCATGGACTGGCTGGTCACATGATAGATCATTAAACAAGATTAAATTCTTTAAAAAAAATAAGTACATAGGGTGTGTTTCCCACATGATCGAATGGCCTGGGGACCTTCCACTGTTTTTATGATACTGTCTGCTGATGTTCTTATGATTCCACCTCACTCCCTTCACCGCCCTGGTTTATGGTTTTCTCCTTTAAATACCCCTTGCTCCCGAGCCTCGGGGTCCACACTCCTCCTGGGAGTCTCGGCCTCAGTCGACTGATATCCCGAAATCCAGAAATAAAGCCTTTTGTGGTTTGCAGCAAGTTTGGTCTCTTGAGTAATTCTGGGTAGTCGTAATCTCCTGTGACTTGAGTGGGTTCTCCCCACTGTGGGGGCCTTACAGAACACCTCTTCAAGCCAAGGCTGGTCCTTGTCGGATTATTAATTTTTTATGTAATCACTGAAAGCTATCTTGGTGGGGGGGGGGGGGGAACAGGGAGAAGTGTCAAATGATGAAAGAGGCTGACTCCATGACAGGCTTCAAATTAGAAGTTTAGGAGATTAGTCATAACAATCCAGGCTTCAGGCAGCTAGTCAGAAAATGCCGCATAATCTGGCCTGAAGCAAAGACAATGGGTCAGCAGTTTTCAGCCAGTCCCCCAAGCCTGGTAATGGAAGGTTCTTAGGGATAGAGTAAGACAAAGCCCACCTACGTTGGGATTCCCCGAAGGTGCTTTAAGTCATGGCTGCAAGCTCACATTGGGGATTGGAGGGAGGTGGGGGTGGGTGGGTCTCTATTGTGGTAATGGGAGACCCCAGCTGGACTTCTGCGGAGTAAAACACTCGTTGTGTTGTGTTTACATACTATTTGAGCAAGGGGTATCATTCTTCAGTGAATCATGGACCCTTACACAACCATTCATTAAATGGAGACCCCAGACAAAGGCACAAAGACCTTCTTCTAGGGATCCAGGTAAACTCTCTAGAAGGATAAGATACTCTAAAATTTCATTGGGGGTTGCTAGAGGGTCTCAGGTGATCTACAAAAGTGGTCTACATTCCTATATCATGGACGTTCAACCATGTAAAAAGATAGGGCTTACCAGCTCAGATGTCCCATTCTGAGATAAGGTATTTCCCCATTTTTTGCAGTTATCCGCAGTATGTTCATTGAGAGAAGATTTTATGATCTTGTTCTGGATTTTATGGTCTATTCCTGAAGCTGGTACCTTACTGCCTTTCTTGTAACCAGGCCTGATCCTCAAAATGGAGACAAATGGGGTTTATATTACCCTTTTATCTATTAAGAGTAATCTACCATTTGGTTTGGTTTGCTTTTGCTTTTTGAGACAGGGTTTCGTTGTGTAGCTGTCCTGTAACTCACTCTGTAGACTAGGCAGGCTTGGAATTCAGTGATCTATCTGCCTCTACCTCCCAAGTGCTAAAGCACATAGTGTGTTTTTCCAGCTGTTCTGATGTTTTGTCTTGTTTTGTTTTGTCTCTGTCCCAGAGTCAAATGGCCTTTTGATAGGACAGAGATTTGAGGAAACTTTTTTTTTTTTAAAAAAGCATGCTTAGGTCTGGAGAGGGTGGGCCATACCCAACTCCAGAGCCAGCTTTTTAATAAAGTAGAACAGCATAAAACAATATTATCCATTTCCAAAATACATCTGAATCCCTGCAAAACTGAATCAAGTGACCAGAAAGAGGAACCAGTACAAAGAGAGAACAAAGAAGGCTCAGAGATGAGATTTTGTGGGACTTAAACAGTAGACTTGATTGAGCAAGTCAACTAGAGGGACAGGAATGAGCAAGCTCCAGGGGGAGCTGGGAGACAAAACTACAACAAACCTTATACATACAGACAAGTACAGGACAACACAACTACATTTTAAGGGAGTGGGATTCACTCTGCCTTGACCAATCCAAACAGTAATAATCAGACAAACAATGGCAGGACCCTCACCCAGCTTGGAACACTGACAACTGGGGGCATCTGGGATGCAGAGGTCCCTACCCAAAAGCCAACAGTGTGTCCTTGATTTAATCTACAGTGGTAGTAACATTATTTTCTTGACTTTTCTCCAGCTAAAATACTAGCTTTTGCTGCCATATTTAGAATTGTAAATAGCTCTGGCTTCTAGAATGGCTCTCATTAAAGCCTCCCAGGCATTTGAGATTAAGCTGTAATTAGGGGTGAGTCCTTGTAAAATTCTTTTTACATAAATGGAATGTATTCCATAAGTAACTACTACCTGTTTAGAATACGAAAAAGTTCCATAAGTTAATAGAGTATGACTATAGTGTATTTTCCTTGAAGATACTGAAACAGTTTGGGGTAATTTGAGTCACAGCTACAGAAAATGCTTTCATATCTTGGGGGGGTGAGGGGGACTTTTATTGATTTTTTTTCATAAGGATTATAAGCAGGATTACATTCCTTATTTATCGCAGAAATGTGCATATTATGAGCTAATTGTTCAATTTTCATAATTCTTTACGTTGACTTTTAGATGCTACTATTTCATCATCTTATTCAGAATTGTAGATTCATTATCAATTTCTGTATCAAATAAAGGTTTAAAGCCTGGCATATAAGTGAGCAAATACAGGTGTGGAAATGCCGTCTTTTTTGAGCCTGTTTAAAGACTTTCAAAGCCTAGTTCCATGTTTTATAATTTGGAACCACCCTGCCACTCAGGTGGAACCAGTAGCAATATTTATGTGTTTGCTGAAATAATTCTTTAGGTGTAGAATGTTTTACCTTAACACCTAATCCTTTAATTGGGTCTTTTAATAAATCTATGTACTAGTTTTCAACAGAAGGAGAATTCCCCATAATTAACTTCCTTTCAAAAGCTTTTAAAACCTGGTTCCATATTTTATAATTAAGACCTGGCTTTCCATTCCGGTGGAGCCAGTTGCAATGTTTCTTAATTGTTTAAAACATTGTGTAAAAGTTTCATTTTTTACACATCCTCCACATCTGGTAAGGCATTGAGCAATTGTACATATTGATTTTCAATTGATGGGGAATTTCACATTTCTTTTGCTTTTGATGCCGAAAGTTGTGCTTACCTTTGTGCAGACTAGTCACCTTTGCTTTCTGCTGTTTTTCTTTCAGGTGGCGTTCTTGGAGGTATTCTTATTTTCTTTTAGGAAGAGGAAGAGAAGTAAAATTCTGACAGAGGTCAGTAACCCGGCTCATAGGCTCAGATTTAGGCTAAAATTAGGAGTTAATGGCAATTTTAAAATATCTTCCATAGTCTACAGACTCTGAAGATGCCTTGACTAAGAATCTTGAGTCCCAGGAAGTGCTTGGATTATCCAAACATAGTTTAATTCCCATTGGTTTCTTTACAGTATTTGATGTGTGGAATTTGTGTGCGTATTTAGACTTCTGTTATTTACAGAATACTAACACAGCTTCTACAGGGTGTGCTCCTGCCCATGTCCTGCAGGCATTTTTATCATTTACAGCTCCATGAAACCTTATAAATAACCTTCCGATATGATCAACATCTGTTCCTCTCTATACTTGCCACAACTGGAGTTATCACAGAGAAAGGAGCCTCCCTTGAGGAAATGCCTCTATGAGATCCAGCTGTAAGGTATTTTCTCAATTAGTGATCAAGGGTGGGAGGGCCCAGCCCATTGTAGGTTGTATTATACCTGGGCTGGTAGTCCTGGGTTCTTTAAGAAAGCAAACTGAGCAAGCCAGGAGAAGTCATCTGGTAAGCAGCGCCCCTCCATTGTCTCTGCATCAGCTCCTGCCTCTGAGTTCCTGCCCTGTGCGGGTTCTGGTCCTGACTTCCTTTGGTGATGAACAGCAACATAAAAGTGCGAGCTGGATAAACCCTTTCCTCTTCAACTTGCTTCTTGGTCATGATGTTTTGTGCAGGAATAGAAACTCTTTTAATATAGCAAGAAGGGTCTTGGTATACTTGGACACTGTCTCAGACTTGCTGTACTCTTACAACAGCTTCTGACATTTTGTGTGCTATGTCTCCTGTCCTAAATCTGTCCATTTGTATCCTCTCTCACACAGGAGCCCTGGCTGGAGGTGCCTCAAGCACGATGTACAGAGCTTCTGAGAGCTTTTACCAGGTCTTTCACTCTGACTGAAATGCATCTCTTCTTCCTCACTTTCTGCAAATTGTACCAAAAGTTGACTCTCCAGATTCTTCATGTAACCCAGCAAACCTAATTAGCAATTAGTGAATTTTCCTGTTGCTGTGATGAAATACCAAACAATAGCAACTCAAGCAAGGTTTATTTTAGCTCCTAGTTTGAAGGGATACAGTCCTTCAGAACAGGGGTGGCCTGTTAACCATCCTGGCAGAAACACTCAAGACTTCCTGTGAGACCTCAGGCTATTGAAACAGTGGGAACTCCACCCCCAACTAAAACTACCCATCTGCTCCCAGGAATCTCATGCTGGGGACAGGAAAGGTTAAAATCCCGGTTCCAGCTCTAGAAGAAACTTGTCTCCTCAGAAGAGGTTTTACACAGTTCTGACAATTTATAGGCCATCTTGCAGGATAAATAATGGCAGCCAAGATAGTGTTGGGTAGTACATGTTTTGATCAGGACTGCATACTTGGGCATACCCCTTCCCTTATGATTAAAGGTCGCTGGACCTCCTCATTTGTTCCTCCTCCCAGTGTGGCCACAGTGAATAAATCTCCTTTCTCTGCTATTGTCTACGATAATCATCGTATTGAGAATGGATGGCCATGTCCATGGCCCAGGCTTTAAGCATAAAGATTCCAATACTAAACATAGTGTTCAGAATATGAAGTGTGTGTGGTATCAAACCTAGGTGGGGCTCTGGACAACAAAGGAGGCGTCTATACCACCCTAACAGTACAAGTGCCTATGTCCTCTGGCATACTGTATGACACAAAATAGACGTTCCTAGTAAACTAGTGGAATCTTAGAATGGTCCCAGAACAGGGTGGTATCTGTTCCCCCCACCACTACCACCGTCTTTATGGCACAGATGGGTGAGATGGGGCAGCTCTCAGAATCAGGAGTTTGGAATTGTCATAGATCTGCTGCACTGCCTTAATTTGCAGTTACCTGGAGGGAGAGACAAGATGAGTAGGCCTGACGACAGCTGGGAGTCGTCAACTTATCGGTGGAATAGCTAAGATGTTCTTTTTGTATACCTCTTCTCCTCCTTCTCCATCCTCCCCCTCCCTGTTGCTCCCTCCTCCTCTTCCTCCTACACATAGAGTGCGGAATACCCTGAAGCTAGCTATGTAGCCCAGACTAGCCTTAATCTAGTAATCCTCCTATTTAGACCCTGAGTAAAGGAAATATAGACCGGCACTACCATGCCCTGATTGTATCATTTTTTGACTGCAGAATTATGGTATCCTAGTATGAATATGTGTTTTAAAAGTTTATGAATTTTTAATGCTTGGGAGTGTCCTGACTTTTAATTCTATTTACTGTTTCCTAATTTGTGCATGAGCATATGCTATATCTCCTGATACCAAGACCCTTCTTGCTATATTAAATTTCATATGTTCTATTAATTGGGTACTTATCAGTACATAAAATATCATAAATGACTTTGCCTATAGCTTACTAATTAAAAGTATATTTCTTTTTTTTACAGAAAAACTGTTACAATGCCAAGCATAGTGGCACATGCCTTTAATCCCTGCAGTCAACAGGCAGAGAAAGGTGTATCTTTATGAGTTCAAGGCTAGTCTGGACTACATAGTAAGAATGAAACATACATAAATACATACATACATACATACATACATACATACATACATAGTGATTTTTTGAGCCTAAAGGCAAGCAGCAATATAAAGACCACTTAATAATGACATGATTTGTTACATCACATTTTATTAATTATATATTTGTAAAAGTTTATATATAGCAAATTTTATTATGGTCAATCACAGGGTGAGTCAAGGCCATAAAATTCTGTGTCTTCCATATGTGAATATTCTACAGATGCCTAAATGGCTATCTCTTCAGAAACACTTTGAAACAGTGTCACATTTGAGAATTATAAAAATGAAAAAGAAAGTTGTTAGAGGCTTCAATTTATTTCTGCTGTTTTTAAGTTTACAGCCAAAACAAATGGGTTTCATAATAGCATTTTCATACACAGAGATCATTGTTCCAGTTCCCTGCTTAGCGTATGCTTTTTTCCTTTCTCTGGGAGTGTCTTAGTCACTATTCTATCGCTGTGGAGAGACACCACAATCAAGGCAAATACTTACCAAAGAAAATATTTACTTGGAGGCTTGCTTTCAATTTTAGAGAGTGAGTCCATGACCAGAATGATGCGGAGGCAGGTAAGTATGGCCTCAGAGGAGAAGCTGAGAGCTCACATCCAATCAGCAAGGGAGAGAGAGAGAGAGAGAGAGAGAGAGAGAGAGAGAGAATGAATATACTTCCTCAAATCCTACCCCTAGTGACACACCCCCTCCAAGCCTACATCTAATTCTTCCCAAAACAGTTCCACCAAATAAAGACCAAACGCTCGAATTTATGAGCCTATGGGAGCCATTCTCCTTCCACCACAAAGAGGAAATCCAATTATCACGTTATTTAGACCAGAACACTATATAATCAAAATAATCTAAACATATTTTTTAAGTAAAAAGTTAACATAGAGTATGATCACGATATGGGGAAGGACTGTAATAATGAAATTTCTCTTCATTGTAAATTAGTGTACAACAAATGATTAAATAAATCAGTAATAATGGAACTGGGCATAGTGTCACATACCTATACTCCCAGCATTCAGGAGACTGAGACAGGAGTATCGTGCTTGGCAGGCCTGCTAGTCTCAAATACCAAAGAACAGGGGCTAGAGACATGGGTCAATGGTTGAGTAAGAGCATATAATATAATGTTCTTGTAGAGGACCCAATTTCAGTTGCCAGAACCAGGGGATCAGACCCCAGTTTTTCCACTCGCAAGCACATGAACACACACAAACAAACAAACACACACACACTGGAGAGAGAGAGAGAGAGAGAGAGAGAGAGAGAGAGAGAGAGAGAGAATAAATCTTTTTTTAAAAAAGCAAAACAAAATGTAGTGTATTTGTTACTTTCCTTCTGCTGTAATAAAACATCAAAGTGAACTCAACTTATAAAAGAAAGTTGTACTTTGGCTTACCCTTCTAGAGGCCTAGAGTCCATAATGGCAAGGCCCATGCATGGCACTTGGAGTCGAAAGCTGGAAGTTGGGACCTCATATCAACCACAAGAATGAAGCTGAGAGCAAACTATAAGCCGGGCTAGGCCTTAGGCTCTCAGACCTGGCCCCCAGTGACAACTTTCCCAAAACTTTCTTCAAAATTAACTTAGAACTTTACATAACTACTTTCATCATGTCCAAGATCATGATCCACAGTGACCTACATACAAGCTTCCTTAAAAGGTCCTGCATGCTAGACGTCTAGACTGTCTCCCATATAATCATACTGGGGGGCCAAATTCCCAACACAGTGGCAACTGTAAGCCAATCACACCAAACCAAACAATAGCATCATCTATTATCTACCCACCACCCAGCAATCCACCCATTCATCTATCCATCCATGCCAAACCATGTACACGTCATCCTGTCCAGTCACCATCCTCTCACCTAGCCTTATTCGTCCATGGTTCTTCTGTATGACCATTTACCTGAATACCACATACTCACTGATGTCTATTGTACAAGCAAGCTAGCCAGTTCTGATCCCTAGGCTATAATTCTTTCACAGTAACCTCCACTGTGGCTGGAAGAGGAAAGGGGTTTCCAGTTCATAGACTTCGGATTGCTTACCCAGTCTCCATAAAGGCAAACAGAAGGGCCTACAGCTGCTCACCCAAGGATATCATATCTAGAACAGTAGACCATGCTCTCATCTTCTCACTTGCATTTTCCCTTCCTCTACACTACTCACACTCCAAGCCCTTAGTCTTGATCCTGAGTGGAGTTGCAGGATCACTCAATCTTTGTTCTCCCTGGGAAATTTACACATAACCTCGGCAGTGTTTCCTTGTCTGTCTTGCAGCCACATGAGGCAGTTAGTGTGACTGAACTCCAGCCATGAGTTAAGTGATAGGGTCCCAGACCCTATACCTTAAAAAACACTTAGGGCTGGAGAACTGGCTTCATAATTAAAAGCACTGGCTGATCTTGCATAATACCCTGGTTTCTGTTCGTAGGATCTACAGAGTGGCTTCCAGCCATCTTTAACTCCAGTTTGGGAGGATCTGCCTCCCCCTTCTGGCTGTCACAGGTACTACATACAGATGGTTCGCATACAGGCTGGCAGAAACACGCATATATATATATATATATATATATATATATATATATATATATATATATATAT
>NW_021604708.1:4298440-4320857 GCF_004785775.1 Grammomys surdaster | reverse complement strand
AAGAAAACGGTCTGCACTGCATTTTAAGAGCATTCCAGTAACTCAGGCCAGAAATTCTAAGGTTGATGAATACACAGTTCTCCACCCAAAGCCTTGAAGTGGAAAGGCTGGAAGCTTCTCATGGTCCTCAGGAGTGCTGTCCAGATGCAAGAGAGAAAGCTGTGGTCTCCTGTTCCTACTCCCGCTCTTGGCCATTCTAGTAACATGCCTGCATGCAGCAGTTGAACCTGATGCAACCTGAGGTTTTATAGGATTATCTTTCTGGGTAGGAACGATTCCCAATTTTATTACTGCACAATACATTTTAAATGCTATCTGAAATCTAAGGGAAGATATGATAGCCAAAATAGTCTAGTCAGAAAAGTCAGAGAATATATCTGGATTTCTCTCAATTATTACAGAATGATTCTATAAAGGTTCCAAATGTCATGTGTCCCTTCCTAGATATTAAGCCCTTCTGTCCAGAAACCCAAGACCAAACTCAGTTTACCTCAGCTCCACAGACTTTTAAAAAATGTTGAGACATAGGTATGGGTCCATCCTCAAGAACAACTCCTGCTATGCAGTTAGTCCCCAAAGAAGCAGAAAGGAGTGCATCCCAGTAGGTTTCACAGAAGCAGGGCCCTCGCCTGACCCAACTGGGGAACGCTGAGTTGCTCCATTTTCTTTATGTCTCATATTCTGCTCCTTCCCTCTCCCCTTCCCTGTCTGCTTCTTCTTCCTATTGTATTACTATCCTCTGATTTACTGTCTCCTGTGTCTCAGAGTCTGTCTGTCATCTCAGAGCTAAGGTGCAGTGTCCTACACAGATTTCTGCAACACTACAACTTAGCACTCTAGAATAATAGGTTTAAATCAGTCCTGAAGGAACTCTAAGCTTAGTGTCTCCCATCCTGCAACACACAAGATACCTGTCTGGCAGTGTCACCTATGAACACACATTGTGTAGATCACACCCTACCAAAGCACCCCCACCCCCAATGGCAGACATAGAAGGCCAAGCATGACAGCTGAGATTGTCCAGCCTTTCCTAACTATAGATGTTCCTCTCTGCCCCTCTGAACACATAGATTCATCACTAGAGAAGCCACCCAGGATTTAGCTTTTTTGTGGTCTTCATTGGATTGATGAGAGTTTAAGGCCACCCAGGGCTTTGTGGCTCGACCTCACTTGCAGGAGAGGCCCTGTAAACCTATCTTTGTTTCCTACTGTCCATCTTCATCTCTGTCTCCTATAGAACAGTAGACTGCCACAGGCACAGTGGCGAAGAAATAGGTTCTTTTCCTGATTTGGGTCAAACTATAAATGAATTAATTTCTCTTAACCAATTTCTGTTTCATAATTTCTTTTGGAATACAGCAAAACTAAGGCAGTATGTGTATGGGGGTGTGGTGGGGGACCTAAATGCCACATGACAGTGGTGGCCAGGACCAGAAAATGCCAGTGCTGGGAGAGGCAATAGGAGGGGTGCAGATAAAGCAAGGGTATTAAGAGGGAAGGCAGTTCAGATTAGCCATCCCTGGCACTTGTGCCATCACCTTGATGTTCCTGATCTGGGACACAGGACACACTGACAGCAGCAACAAAAAACAGCCCCTAAATTAGTGTTCCCTTTACTCCCTTGCTGGACTCGTCCTTCTTACTCTGCCTATAAACACACACACACACACACACACGGGGCGGTGGGTATTGTCAGAGGCAGGAGATATAGCTGATATAGCCATGTTCACCATTTAACTGCATTGGTTTCCATTTCTTTGACTGCAAGTAAATATTATTATTAACAAGACTGGCCAAGATTATCATCACTACCGTATTCTATCCTCTGTTCTAGGTCTCTGTGCTGCGTCTTAGGCCAAGTGTATTTCAAACACTCAGAAGCCTCCTGTGTTGCCCATTGTCATTGCTAGAGGGTCATTGTCTGGGTTCAATGGTGGAGGAAAGCTTACCTGCAAAGTATACTTGAATTCTGCACATAGGAATCTACATAAGATTAAGAATTTAAATACTTAAAGTGATAATGCAGTCAATGCAGTAAAATATTTACAAATATAATCACAAAACTTTTCAGGGGTCTCTTTTAAATTACTAATAGAAATAAATAGAATAGCATTCCTATGAAGAGACAGCAATACAAATGAGAACTCGGAGGAAACATACATTTCCCTATTTTTTGTCTCTCTAGCAAACTTATGAAATACCATTGTTACAAGAAAAAAATACTATTCTACCAATTACCTACTTGATGTCTAATTTTCTATTTGTTTAAAATATATATGAAAATGTATACAGTTAACCTAAGGTGTTTAATTTGCAACATACTAAAGCTGGTCGTTTAACCTCTCTCACAAATGAGGCCTTGAGATGGAGGTAGAGGGCACTTTAAATCTTTGCTGAAGGCAACTCATTCAGAAATATTATCAAAATGAGACGTAGAGCTAATTCTAAGAGAACGACCCGCATTGTAGATGAAGGAAAATTCTAACCCTTTGGAATTAATGACAACCAGGCAAGATGGTGCCTGCATTCTAACACATACTTATCCCAGCACTAAGACTCAGCAAGAATTGCCTTTAGTTGGAGGTTATTCTGAGCTGGTCTGTGACATATCTGAAAATAATTACAATTTTTTTTTTAAAAAAGTGCAAAAGATTAAGAGGCAAATAAAACCCATGGGGGCAAAATGATAGCATTTTCATTGTAGAAAATGCATAGAAAAGTATGGCTATGGGAACAAATATGACCACTTTGCTGTATCTAGACCAGATATGCAGATTGACAAGGGGGTGGAGTGGAGAAAATCGAACTACCAGCGTAGTGTGTACACAAGGAGCCAATTCTGCCTTAAGCCTTTGGGATGTCTTAACTGTAACTCAACTTCTAAATAACAGGCATTTGACACAAATTAAGTCTGCCGTGAGCAAGAAACCACATCCCAAATACTTAATATTGTTTAAAAAACAAAAATCCCGTGACTTGAAACATCCCTTTAAAACTATTGACACAGAGCATTCCTTCCTGTCCCACTAAGAAGCCTGAAATGGCGGTTAAAACTAATTACCAGCTAGTAATATTGCAACAATATAACCTTAAAAGTGAAAACGCTACACTGTCTTTAACACTTAAAACTGACGTAATGTTAAGCAAATACAGTAAATGTCCTGTGTAGGGGTGTCACACCAATTACTACATTAACCAATCTTTAAAACAAAAGGATCGTTCATCAAGGGACTTCAGAGTCTGTATACTTCCAATGGAAAAACTGAGTAAAAAAGGCTCTATAAAAAGGCGTAAATTACTTGAGAGTGGAAATTTGTGCACAGCCTTTGTGCACGTGGGCACGATGTGAGTGACCCATGGCATTGGAAAAGATGCCCAAGTTTGGGGGTCTGCTTCAGGACCTTCAACACCTTGCGGCTGCGTTTCCATGTCTTGCTGTTCTGCATACTTGGTCAACGCCTTCTACGCGCCCTTCCAGTAGTACCGGACATTCACCAGCACAAGCTCTCTTAAGATAAATAGAAAACTTCGCTTTTACGTGAGGGGTTTAGGATGGGCACCTCACTGGCTGCCTTTTAAACAGGTTATGGCTATGAATATCGCGTATCTGCAAACGTCATCTAATAACTGTCCAATCAAGTTTAAAGTTAGTAATAAACCAAGATACCATTGGTTTAGGTGATGTGACATACAGCCAATGAATTCGATCTTTTTCGCGCCCTGCGTTTACTACTCGGTCTGGAAGCCTCACTTCATCCTAACAATGCATTCACACCAGGGAGAATACCCCCTCAGACTGAAATAGGCTAGCACATGGGAGGTATGGCCCACGTACCGACTTGCCAGAGAGCAACTATATCAAAGGTCCCAGGGACCGTGATATTTTTAAGAGCCAACATAACCAGTTTATTTGAAGGGAAGACTAAACTGAGTCTTACCTTGTAGATTGTGAGCACAGGACTCAAATCTTGGCACGCAGGTGTTCCTGGTAGTTGGCCCAATTGGGACATAAAACAGAACACGGAGAGCTAAAAGTGTGCACAGCTACATTCACAGAGCTCTCTGGGTGGCTCTGAAAAGAGCCTTTGGGGCTTTGTTGCTGTCACAAGCAAACCTACTTCTTTTTGGGAACAGCCTTCTTTGCCTTGGCAGCCTTTGGCTTAGCTGTCTTCGGCTTGGAAACCTTAGGCTTAGATGCCTTAGGCTTCACCGCCTTGGTCTTTGCCGGGCTCTTTGCAGCCTTTTTAGGCTTGGCAGCAGCCTTGGCCTTCTTAGGGCTCTTGGCAGCTTTTTTTACTCCAGCTGCCGCAGGCTTCTTTGCTTTCTTTGGAGTTTTCTTCACGGTCTTCTTTGCCCCCGCAGCCTTCTTAGGCTTTTTCGGGGTGGCACCTGCAGGCTTCTTGGCCTTTGCAGCCCCGGTCTTAGCCTTGGGCTTGGCCTCGCCAGAAGCCACCTTTTTGTTAAGCTTGAAGGAACCTGAGGCACCAGTACCTTTGGTCTGCACCAGGGTACCCTTGCTCACCAGACTCTTGAGCCCAAGCTTGATGCGGCTGTTGTTCTTCTCCACATCGTAGCCACCAGCAGCCAGAGCCTTCTTAAGAGCAGGCAGGGACAACCCACCGCGCTCCTTAGAAGCAGAAACCGCCTTAGTTATGAGCTCGGACACTGGAGGACCAGTGGTCTTCCGCTTCGCCCCGCCAGCCTTTTTTGTCGTCTTCTTCTTGGCGGGAGACTTCTCCACAGGAGCTGGAGCCGCAGTCTCGGCAGGAGCAGTTTCAGACATGGCGAAAACAGAAGCTGATAGCTGCTAGAAAAAAAAAAAGAAAACTAAAACGAAGAGCAAGTTTTGCAATGCTCCCTTGCGCCGGCTCCGGGTTTATATAAGGCGGTGCTGGGCTGTGATTGGTGGAGCAGCCAATCCACCGCCCTCTGGCCGCTGCGACTCAAGGTTACAATCCCAAATTGTGTTTGTTAGTCCCCAAATTTTTACTTACTGGTGAAAATAGTGCCACAGAAATTGGCAGTTTGGAGTTCCAAAAGAGAACAGCCTTTGGTTTCACTTACTTGTTTGTGCTTTTTTGACTCACACGCAACTGACCAAAGATATTTTTAAAAATCCCTCCAGTGTTTACTAAAAATCCACCAAGCAGAGGACATCCTAAGAGTTACTTGCATGTTTCTGTAAACTTATACGAAGTATTCAAGAAACATTACTTAAGATGATTTGTACAACGATACCGCCTTTCATTTTTGCAAGAATAAAACTAATAGTTCTTTTGGTTTAGGCGAAAACGTTGTTTGTATCTGTATCAAATAACACAGGTTAGAGTGCCTTATTGGCTACAGACTGAAATTAACCACTTTAGATATTTCTCTGTAAAAAGAGAAGCTCCTAGTACTTTGTACACATTGATATCTTTAAAGGAGAATGCAATATTTCCAGTGTAAGAGCAAATTCTTTGAAGTACGAAGATTAGAAATCATTACATTTAGGAGCTGTAGAGATGGCTTAGCAGTTAAGACTACTTGATGCTCTTAGAGATTTGGATTTAGTTACCAGCACCCACAGGACAGCTTGCAACTGTCTATACCTTCAGTCCCAGAGGATCTCGGCCCTTCAGATAGAGTCGCCCAGAATCAGGCATATAAGTGATGCACATATATACATGTAGGCAAACCCTCATGCACATAAAGCTTTAAAACATATCTCAAACACTTAAAAAGGAATCACTACCTCAGATGCCAATCACCTTAATTCTAAGTAAAAAAAAATTAGATATGGGTCTAATCAAATGGGCTTTCACCATTTCCTAGGGATATTTGAAGACAGAAAATACTTACATTTAAAAATTATTATACATTAGAAAAATTCCAAAACTGTCAGAAAAAAATTTTAGGGAGATTCTACCACCCTCAAATAAAATAGCTTGTGCGATCTTGAAAGAAATCAGCAAACAGCACAATCAGTCACACTCTTAAGTAAATAACCAATAACAATATTGGTATTTTTGGAATGTTTAGATAAAAAGCAGGCCAATATTTTAGAATACTATAGAGGGACCTACATTTATACAAATTCAAAGATTTGGAGAAGCTGGGCGGCGGCGGTGGTGGTACACACCTTTAATCCAGGAATTTGAGAAGCAGAGGCAGGTGGAGCTCTGTGAGTTCAAGGCCAGTCTAGAGGAGTCTATAGATCAAGTTCCAGGACACCTAGGATCACACAGAGAAAACTTGTCTTGAAAAAAAAAAAAAAAAAAAAACCAAACAAACAAAAAAAAGGCTTTGAGAAAAAAGAGAAAGGGTTATGGGTTATGGTGAAGTTTGCTATAGGGAAAAAAATAAAAGCTTACTATACTACTATAGTAGAAATAGAAGTGAGCTTTGCTTTTGTGAGGAAAGATGTACAAGATTTGTACTACTTTAATAAAGGGCATCAGAATGACTTGTTTAATAAATCACAAAGAATTTTATTACTTTGTTTTCCAAAGAAACAGTTTGAGGTTTGGTTTTGTTTTGAACAATAGGAGTCTTTCTTGAGCATAGTTTACTGGGGCACGCTTATAATGCTACAATTACAACTATGTATCTGAAGCAAGATTAGGATTACAAAGTCTTTCATTGCTACATATTCAAGCTGATCCCACATTGAACACTGAGCTAATTGTTTGAGCTACTTGAGCCCTTAACTCAAAAAAAAAAAAAAAATACTTAAACAAAATAAAATAAAGGAGACTGTCTTACAAGTAGAGATTAAGGGAGCGAACATATTTGCTACATGTAATCTGGGAATGGTGTACAAAACAGGCAAGCCTAAAAAGGTACATTGTATCAAGCTACTAACTTTTTGAAGCTTAAAAAATATGGTTAAAAGTAGGTACGTCAAAGACATTGACTCAAAAAAAAAGTCATAGCACCAAACTAATTAAAAAGGGTCAGTGTGAGCACTTAAAAAAAAGGGTTCAAGATTGCTAAACTTCAAGCCTTGGCGCCCAAAACAAACATCCTAGTCAATTCTTGTACAAATAAGCTTCAGATTTAGGAAACACTCCAACTCAGAATGAATGGGCAAAGGGGATTTCCCATTAACAAGTACCAAAAGGCATAGCTCTACAGATTTCCTGTAGCATTTGACTTGACGTTTTAGACGCCTGCCACCTTGAGGTGAGGAAGAACTAGTTCAAAGGCCTGCCTAGAGACTGTAAAACTAGCAGACTCTGATATCCTAAAATGACCGTAGCAAATGTACTAAGATACCAAGGCACTGAACACTCAAGGTCAATAACTCAAAAGGTACATGAGGTAAACAGCTCCTTTTTTGTGACAAAGGAGGGGCTCTGAAAAGAGCCTTTTGTAGTAATAGGGAGGGGAACTACGCCCGCTCTCCCCGGATGCGGCGGGCCAGCTGAATGTCCTTGGGCATGATGGTGACACGCTTGGCGTGGATGGCGCACAGGTTGGTGTCCTCAAACAGACCCACAAGGTAGGCCTCGCAGGCCTCCTGCAGAGCCATCACCGCAGAGCTCTGGAAGCGCAGGTCGGTCTTGAAGTCCTGCGCGATCTCGCGCACCAGGCGCTGGAACGGCAGCTTGCGGATCAGCAGCTCGGTCGACTTCTGATAGCGCCGGATCTCCCGCAGCGCCACGGTGCCGGGGCGGTAGCGATGGGGCTTCTTCACGCCGCCGGTGGCTGGGGCGCTCTTGCGGGCGGCCTTAGTGGCCAGCTGCTTACGCGGGGCCTTGCCGCCGGTGGACTTGCGAGCGGTCTGCTTAGTACGAGCCATTTCAGTACAGCAGGAGAATAAGATGACTTGTGTGCTGAAAGAGCTCAAGTATATATATAAGAAGCCACCCTTTTGGATTGGACAGTAAACTCCTGACGTCATAGTACCAGACATGTGATTGGTCTGCGTTTAAGCCAAGTAATGAAAAGGAAAACGCCTACATTTTATACTAAATGTACAATTTTTTTTTAACGTAAAAATTATTCTAGCAACTCACAGGAATTATCATCTGGAGCAAATGTTGGCTTTGTAGCTCAAAGGATCTCTTCGTTATTTATTTAAACAAAGGCGCGGTTATTTGGGGCAGAAATTTAATGAAAAAAAATCTGAAAAGAAAATTAACAGAAAGAACTATTCCTGGAGTCATCAACACTTCTTACACTTGATTTTACCCAAAAGACAGCTGCAACAGTTTTATGGCCGGAAACTTTCAGAAATTGTAAATGATACTGCCTTTCTCTCTACGGTTGCGATTTTGGCGCGAAAAAAATTCAAAATGGATGAACCCGCAACTTGCTGAAGTTTCAACCCCAGAAAGCGTTGAGATTCTACTACTATATTACAGCAACACTGTTAGGGACACGGATTGGTGGTTTGGCCTTCATTTACAAGTTACAAAGTTACACCATTCAAGGTTGGAAGGGAACCGGGGAATTCACAGAGAAAGCAGCGTACACAAAAAATGTATACAGCTCTAGGAGACTAAGGCAGCCTCCGGATTAGCTCAACCAGGGATAATCTTGATGCTACTGCTGAGCCAGACAGAAGATGGCAGGCTTGGTGATATGCAGCACATTGCACATAACTTTTCGGTAGTGCTTGGCACCGCTTTTGTCCGGGCCCTTACCTCCACCTTAATGTGATCAGATTTGCCAGAAACAAAAGCAATAAGATCAGACAGTGGGCACGTTGTTTTACGAACAGGCTTTTTGCCTAATTGGGATATCTGGCACAAGCAATATTTACTTGCTGTTTGCCAGAGAACCTTATCAGGATTTTCAGGAAAAAAGAAAGAATTTCTGAAACTTCAGATTCTAAAGAACTTCAGATTCTCTTACATTTATAAGTAAGAGGCACAATGCAGAGGCCAGAGATGACTTTATTGGGGAAAAAAAAGTTTGAAAGACAACAGTGTTGCTTGGTTCTCAAGATTCCATCTGTTTTTTAAAAATTACCAAACACCCTATATTATCTTCCAGAGCAACTGAGTTTTCTCTCACTCTCCTTCTTCTCTTACCTGAATGTCAGTGATATTTATCTTTAAAATGTGTCACTGGTTTTTTTTTTTACGGTTGGAATATATGTCACAGTTAATTGTAATAGTTTGTGTAAGTACATTTTGAAGTGCACAAGCTCTTGTCTGTTAATGACTCTTTTCTTCCGTGCTCATAGGTTATGAGTGGTCTTGGCATCTAACAGAAAAGCCTCAACAATCTGCTTTACTTACAACAATTATTTTAAAACCAAGATGCATTTTACTTGGGGAAAAAAAGCACAGGCTATGTGTAAATTATTTGAAATTTTATAACACAAAATTCTTGGAGACTTGAAACCAGAAAAAGTTTGCTGCCTGGAGCCTCAAAATTGAACTAACAAACGAAATCTTAACAGAAGAGATGATTTATGAAATATACAGAGAAATGTTTTGCAGCAAGCAAGCTAAAGAAAATTTTAAAATGAAGTTCATCAGCTCTTTTAAGGATCTGGGAAATAAATATATGGGAAGGTAAATACATCGAGAAAACTAGTAATGGGAGAGGCTAACCTAATAGGAATCTTCCATGATGGGCATTATTTTTTGGTATGTCAAAGCACAATAACAGGGGAAGTTTCCTTCATGGCATTTTAAAGAAAACAGAGACGTCTGTCAAGTGTTTCACCTCCCTTGTATTCAATGTCATCTTCAATTAATCCTTATAACCAAGTGACATACTTGGGGTCAAACATTAAGTCCCCTATATACGCTACTTTGAAACTTGGCTGGTTTGGTTGCCTTGACCGTGTCTTATCCTGCTAATATTCTCCCTGATGAGGCTGACTAAAGGAGACTGGGCCTGTGAAGGAAATCCCTGGCATTCTACTCTCCTGGATCATTTTTCTTCCATAGGTACGGAAGCCAGAATTCTTCAGCAAAGGGGGAAGTATAAATGAACTCCACTGTTCCAAACGCACTGTTGTGGGAACTTTCTTTATCCTTTGAAGAGCCTCATTCCATGAGAAAAAGACTGCTGTTCTACACAGGTTAAGAACCTGGACAGACCAGGGTTAAGTTTGCCTTTGTGCTAGACTAAATGGATGAAAACCTGGACAACTTCCAAACCAATACAGGAAAAAACCTTATTTTCCCATAAGAGAATTTTTCATTTTGCCTGTTTGCACACCCTTATGACATAAAGATGCTGCGGGTGTTCTGTAAACTACCTCTGTATTCAAATATGGCTGGAATCAATGCAGGATAGTATATGAACGTGACATGCAGTACAAACTGGTATTACCACTTCCACTTAAAAACCTCTAAAACTTGTAATCTAAAGGTTCTTAACACTTAGATTTCTAAGTTACTTGCAACTTTTAAGGTAGTGAAAACAGCTACTTATGTGAAAAGGTGGTGGCTCTAAAAAGAGCCTTTTGGGGGGTAAGAGATGAGTATTATTACGCCCTCTCCCCGCGGATGCGGCGGGCCAGCTGGATGTCCTTGGGCATGATGGTGACACGCTTGGCGTGGATGGCGCACAGGTTGGTGTCCTCAAACAGACCCACAAGGTAGGCCTCGCTCGCCTCCTGCAGAGCCATCACCGCAGAGCTCTGGAAGCGCAAGTCGGTCTTGAAGTCCTGCGCGATCTCGCGCACCAGGCGCTGGAACGGCAGCTTGCGGATCAGCAGCTCGGTCGACTTCTGGTAGCGCCGGATCTCGCGCAGCGCCACGGTGCCGGGGCGGTAGCGGTGGGGCTTCTTCACGCCGCCGGTGGCCGGGGCGCTCTTGCGGGCGGCCTTGGTGGCCAGCTGCTTGCGCGGGGCCTTGCCGCCGGTGGACTTGCGAGCAGTCTGCTTAGTACGAGCCATGACTTCTAGGTTAAGTCTGCTAAGATAGAAATGACTGAAGGCCTATTTATAATGAGATTCTGAAGCTGATTGGACAGCACTACACCACGCCTCTCCCACGTCCCTTTTCTCTTCCCCCCGCCCTCCCCTCTCCCCGTTCCCGGCTCCTGCCTCCCTTCTCCCTCTTTAAATACTAAAGAGTGTTACCGAACAACTTCACATGTATTTAGATCTTGCATTTATGTCTGAAGTGTAGGTATTGAAATCGTAAGCCAAGCACTCTAGAAGCTGAAAAAGGAGAATTGCTGCTACTAAGAGGCCAGCCAGAACTATATAGAGCCAGAGTTTGTCTTAGAGACATGTGTAACTTTGATCCCTTTAGTAATCTACAGGCTGTAGTTTCTATTTTTCAAGTATAGGTTTAGTTCTTTTTATTCCCCCAGTACAGATAACTATTGGTGGAATAATTTTGTCGTAGGAAGTACACCGAAACTGTAACATGATAAACTGACGCTAGGTAATGTGTCCACAGAAATGCATTTGCAAATGTCCAGAGAAATGCATTTGCAAATCCTTTGATACATTGAGCAATCTGCATGCTCTTTTCTATTTCTCTTATATAGGTTGTTCTATACTTTTTTTTCCCCAGATGACTGCTACCAACATTTTACCTTTATTCCTATGCACTAAAACATGATAAAATAATATGGCAGGTAATGTGTTCTTAATTATCACATCTAACTAGTATGACTCAAATTTTTTACTTGTTCTTCAAAATTCAATGTACCGTTTATCACTTGAGCCTACCAAAATTCCACGTACCTAGAAAAAAAATGAATGGCCACCATTTGTTCAAATGTGTAAACGCAGATTAAGTCTTCATCCATAAGAAATTCAAGTTATGGTTTAAGTCTCGATGGAACCTAATTGAACCTGATACAACTTTTCAATTTCAAGAAATCGCTTGCTCTTAATTCAAAATTTTACTAAAACACTAAAATCAATTTAAATGCTGTGGCAAAAAAACCCTGTTTTCCTGTTTTTAACTTATTAGGGACTAGTAAATTTGACAGTTAAGAATATCGTATACAGAAAACTAGATGAATGTACAAGCTACCAACTGAGATTTCAGTGTACTCACTGTGGGGTTAAATGTTACCAAAATTAACAGTGTCGAGGATGAAGGGAAATAATATTCCTGCTATAGGTTAAGTTATGTAGTAAACCAAAATGCTTAAAGCTCTTTAAAAGACTTGAGTAGGTGGCTCTGAAAAGAGCCTTTGTTTCCAGATCTGTGAAAATCTGATCTTATTTTCCCTTGGTCTTGTGGTGGCTGCTCTCAGTCTTTTTGGGCAGCAGCACGGCCTGGATGTTGGGCAGGACGCCGCCCTGCGCGATGGTGACGCGGCCCAGCAGCTTGTTGAGCTCCTCGTCGTTGCGGATGGCCAGCTGCAGGTGGCGCGGGATGATGCGCGTCTTCTTGTTGTCGCGGGCCGCGTTGCCCGCCAGCTCCAGGATCTCGGCCGTCAAGTACTCCAGCACGGCCGCCAGGTACACCGGGGCGCCGGCGCCCACCCGCTCCGAATAGTTGCCCTTACGAAGCAGACGGTGCACACGGCCCACGGGGAACTGTAGGCCTGCCCGGGAGGAGCGGGTCTTGGCCTTGGCGCGAGCCTTGCCGCCCTGTTTGCCGCGTCCAGACATTATAAGTAATAAGGCAAAGACAACTATGTAGCACAAGAGTGGAGGAGTTTGGCATTTATAGGATTCTCTGGGAGCAAAAAACAGACGATGCGATTGGCTGACTTTTTCTTTCTTCTCAACCAATGGGAAGCGTTTGTGCCGACGCCTATTTCAATTGGGCAATATTTTCGGACCATTTGAAGTACTTGACCAATCAGAAATGTGCCTCTATAAGCTTCATTTGAATAACGCATTATAAAAGGCGAAGGGCTCACGCTGAAGTTGTAGAGTGTCCGAGACCCTATTCACCATGCCTGAGCCCACGAAGTCCGCTCCCGCCCCGAAGAAGGGCTCCAAGAAGGCCGTGACCAAGGCCCAGAAGAAGGACGGCAAGAAGCGCAAGCGCAGCCGCAAGGAGAGCTACTCGGTGTACGTGTACAAGGTGCTGAAGCAAGTGCACCCCGACACCGGCATCTCCTCCAAGGCCATGGGCATCATGAACTCGTTCGTCAACGACATCTTCGAGCGCATCGCGGGCGAGGCGTCGCGCCTGGCGCATTACAACAAGCGCTCGACCATCACGTCCCGGGAGATCCAGACGGCCGTGCGCCTACTGCTACCCGGGGAGCTGGCCAAGCACGCCGTGTCCGAGGGCACCAAGGCCGTCACCAAGTACACCAGCTCCAAGTGAGTTTATAACTCACTCCTAACACAAAGGCTCTTTTCAGAGCCACCTACGTTCTCAAAACAGAGCTGGTTTGCTTGTGTAGGTGGCTGTAGCTGACTTTACTTTTTCTGATAACATAGTACCTATGTTTCTCTTTCCTAGGCTCTGGTGAAATTGTCAGATTAACATCGGAGGCCGAGGACTCCCTGACTACTAGGGTTAAATACCTGCACCCGTACTGGCGTTAACATTGCTTTTAATGTTCCAGAGTCCATGAGGAATATTTAGTTGAAATTTAGCCTGTCTTGTTAGTGCTATGATCCAGTGTTTTAAATTGTTTTTGAACTCGTGAAACAGACGTCACAGTAGATTCTGTGTTCCTCCCGGATCTAGGGTGTGGACATAGATGTGAAATTTATAAGTCTTTTGGAGCCCAGAGCTCTACATGATGCTTGCTGGAAACAAGAGATGTAGTCAGGCTCAGCTTAACTTGATTCGGTCCCGTTTTCTTGGTCATTTGGTTTAAGTTTTTTGTTTTCGAAACGAATTTTACTGGTTAGCAGTTTGTTCTCGAACTGATTCTAGCCAGGCTAGCCTCAAGATGGGACTTATTGCCTGTTTCATGAGTCGCAGGAATTAGAGGCCTGTACAGCCTGATTTGCTCTTACAAGGCCCCAGCCAAGCACCAAGAAAATAGAAAACTTTTTACTGTTTTCCAAAATGTGTTCAAATTTTGTAAATTTCTTCTGTTCCACCTTAATTGTCTACTGATGTGATTGAAAATAGATTGTGGGAGGGAAAAAAAAAAACTACTCAAAGAGGATATATTGTATCCTACTGTGATTTTTACTTGGGCTTGTCCTGGGATGTTTCAGAGGATAAAATACTAAGTAAAGATTAAATCAAACAAATTTCAAGAAATTTTAAAGCCCTCTTTCTGTAAGTCCTCTAGCTTAGTAAATGCAAATAGTGTTGACTTAAGTTCGAGTATGAACAGCTCAAAGTAATTGAATAACAATGAGATATTTAGTGTGCTACTGCTAAAATGAATGTTAGCTGTTGTATGACTAGTACGGTCTTAATAAAGTCTAACCATTTTCCTTAATCATCTCCATTAATCTCTATAGAATCCTGTGGAACAAATTCTATTATCTTTCTTCCTTTTAAAGTTGAGGAAATTAAAATGATTGAACTGAAGCTGCAACATAAATACAGACTTTTCTGAGTGGAGACCGAACTGTGAACTACCCTCCAAAATATCCTGAAAAAGAAATATTTAACACATTATAAAATAAATGTTTTAATGTATCCTATTATGTAATACAGACTCTTCCATTCATTTTTTTTTTCCTTGCCGTTTGGGTTTGGGGTTTGGGGTTTGGGATTTGGGTTTTCCAAGGACGGTTGGTAGCTTTGGATTTTGATTTTGTGTGTGTAAGAAACTTGGGTCTTACTCTGTAGCAAGGCTTAACTAGAAAACCTCCTTCCTCACCCTCACACTATGCTTACATTCTTGTGCATCGGCTACTGTTTTAGAGTTAGAATTTCAGACTGAATTCTTGTGAGGGAAAGTAAAGTTTCCTTCTCCTCTCAGTGTGCCATGATTAAGAATATGGCAGTAGCAGATTAGCCAGAGAAGTTATGAGACCAAAACAGGAGCTACATTGTTATTAAGTCTCCATGCCTTACAAGAGTAAGTTTGTCTCCCATGCCTAATGTATCCTGCAAAATAATGTCTTTCAATTTACTAATCTTGCCATCCCATAATGTATGCCCACCTCTTTGCCTTGCCTAACTCCTGAGCGTGTGATACACGATTGTGCTTTAGCCGTACTAAAATGTGTCTTCCCAGATACCTTGATGACTCTCCTTCCACACAATGTATCTTTAGAACCTTTCTACCTCACAAGCAGTCTTGAGCCCTCAGTCCCCCGCTCTTCTGTCTTGGTGCTAACAGCACAACTGTCTTCTATCTGCGCTGATGTTTCCTCATAAATGGTACCGCAAAAGCCGGGGGGGGGGGGGGGGTTGCGGGGGGGACTGCTCTCTGAAATCTTAATTTTTGGAAAGTCAGCAAGCTTCCCAATTCTAAATATAAAGCTTGCTTTAATCAAGATACCTGTGGTTTTTCTCGGGCCTAGCAAAGTGTGTAGGTATATTATGAAAGAAAACAAAATACCCTGATGAGAGAGATCTTAAGGTTTATATTCCTTCTTAGTGGCGGGTGGAAGACATACAGGCAAGCTAGTGGAAAGGAAGTGAGCTATGGAAGACTACGTGTGCCAAGTCTGTCTGAGCAGGGCGCTGATCTTGAAGATCTCTGCTGATGCAGTCTCTACTTCAGATGATTTTTAGAAGAAAGTCTTGATACTACAGTAGTTTCTGGACATTTGTCTTTGGACAATTTGTCTTTTTTTTTGGTTTTTAGAGACAGGGTTTCTCTTCTTTGTGTAGCCCTGGCTGTCCTGGAACTCACTCGGTAGACCAGGCTGGCCTCGAACTCTCGAACTCAGAAATCCGCCTGCCTCTGCCTCCCAAGTGCTGGGACTAAAGGTGTGCGCCACCACAGCCCTGTGACAATTTGTCTTTTAAGAGAAGGTCAAACCAAGTCTCTTCCTGAGCTTGCTGTGCCTCCGATGCCTTCAGTTTGCAGTGCAGCAGGCATAAAGATCTATACGCATATGAAAAGATGAGTGCTCCTATTAGGACACATACTGTCAGTCTGAGCAACAGGGAAAGAATCCCCTGCACTGCTGCCACACAGCAATAACGAGTTCCTATAATCTTTTGGAGAGCCCAACTGGTCTGCTACCAGTTCCTCGGCTTTCACACAGAAAGGAGTCTTAAGGTCACACAGGGGACACGAAGCCAAAGGCAAAACATCTATCTCCTTAAGGCAATTTCTTTTGTGCACCAGGCAGAGAACTTGGTCCTACCAGCTTCAGTCCAAGCACTTGGGAAGCAGGCAGATTTCTAACTATGAAACTAGCCCACTGGCCTGGTTTCAAGAAAGAGCTCCATGGCAGCAAGAGGAGGGGAAGAGACAGAGAAAGAGCTCCTGCCGGAACATAAACTAGAACACAGGTGCAGGAAGTTCACTTCATTTTACTGTAAAGAAGTGGCTATGGTGTCTTTTCCCCTTCAACTGGATTCCCACCTCGAACTCTTTCAAGAATGACTTGTTTAAGGAATTGCTGTAAAGAAATAGAAGAAACGGGGAGACTGGCCTTGTGCCAGGTGATCACCATGTTCTGGAAATGTATTGGAGGTGAGTGGATGTGACAGTTTTGTGTAAACAGATTTCTTTCCTGGTGAGAGTAAAAGATTTGCATAAAAATTATGCAAGGTCTGAGACATTAAAAGAATATTTATGGAATAGTGGGACTTGATAAGCCAGCTACGTTCAACTTTTAAAGAAAAAAATTACAACTATGAGCCACCATTAAAAAAAGAGTTAGGAGTCACTTCATTAAAAAAAAAAAGAAAGAAAGTTATACAACATTTATCTATCTATCTATCTATCTATCTATTTATTTATTTATTTATTTTGTAGTAGTACTGTTAAGAGAAGGAATCCTGGGAAACATTTTAATATACTCAGAATTACAATGTATGGGTGGACTTAGTCTTGAGAACAGTGTGTGTACTTTGTTGTATTTGTCCCTGTTGCTATTTCTTATGAATTCACAAGGTGTGGTAGGGTTTTTTTGTTTGGTTGATTTGGTTTCTTTTATGAGTACAGAAGTAGGGCAGTTGGTTTTAGAGTTTGGTGTGTGTGTGTGTGTTCCTTGTGTGTCTGTGTGTTTATGAGTTCATTTTTTTTTTTGTTTTTTGTTTTGTTTTGATTGCTTGGTTTGTTGGTTGGTTTGTTGGTTTGTGACAAGATTTCTTTCTCTGTGTAAGCCTTGGCTGTTCTGGAACAAATTCCCTAGAACAGGCTAACCTCAAACTCAGAGATTCTCCTGCCTCTGCCTCCAGAGTACTGGGATTAAAAGGCACTGGCTACCACGGCCTGGAGGTACAGTTTAGTTTTAATCTTGGGCATTAAATCATTCAGTCTTTAAGCTATATCTTTATAGCTAAATAGCATACTTATGCCCAAATAGTGGAAAGAATATAAATGCTAATGCTATAATTTTTCCTTTGTATATTCTGTAATAAATTTTGTTTTATAAGGCTGTTAATCGTGGTCTTGTGCTTTCACACAGCAGGGAAACAGTTTGACAGTGGGCTGGCAAGTTTACATTATCCAGGTCAGTTCTTTGTCAACTTGACAGAAACTGTGACCACCTGAACAAAAGGGGAAACTTCCAGTGAGGAATTGCCTCCATCAGACAGGTCTGAGGGAGCATCAAAATGATTTATGATTGATATAGGAGGGCCAAGCTCACTGTGGGCAGGCCCACTTTGGCCAGGTGGCCCTAGGTGGCCTGTATAATCTGTCTGAGTGTGAAGAATGGAAGCAAGCCAGAAATCAGCATGCCTCTATGGTCTTCACTTTAGTTCCTGCCAGCAAGTTCCTATTTTCAATTCCAGACTCAACTTCCCTCAAGCATGACCTATGACCTATAAGATGAGAACCAGCCTTTTCCTCTCTCAAGCTGCTTTGGTCATGATATTTTATGCATGAAGCAACAAAAACATTCTTAAGTCTCAGGATCAGTTTCCCCGGGATGGAGGATTAGCAAATAGGCCTGTAAAGCCAGCTTTTGAGATCGAGTCACGATGAAGGCTGTGAGTTTCAGAACAACCTAATGCAGAGACCTCAGGAGCTCAACTGGTACAGTGCTTTCTTAATATGCAAGAAGCTGCATACCTAGCACTACATAAAACCTTGCTTACACCATGGCTTAGGCCTGTAACCCAGGACATAAGAGGGAAGGCAGAAAATAAACAGTTCAAGGCGGCCCCAGTTACCTGAGGTCCCCTCTGAAAAAGCAAACAGAAAAACAAACCCAAAAATGGTCATCTTTTTACCAGGAGTGACCACCTTCATAGGACTCCTGCTTCACAGTCAAGCCCACAGACTGTACATTAATACTCTGAGTACAGTTGCTTTTACCTTACTCACTGAGAGCACTCAGTGTGCACTGTGGGTCAGTAAGAAACCTTTTCCAAGCAAAGACAAGAGATTTCTCCCCCTAAGTTTCCTCTTGCCTTAGGACAAAGCTCAGCTGGCAGAGTGCTTGTCCTATAGTGTCCTTGCCTAGCATTGCTGAGGCTGCATTTAATGCCCTATACTGTGAGTGGAGGCGGGGGTGAGCCAGGTGTCAGGATGCATGCCTGTAATTCCAGCACAGGGAAGCCAAGGCAGAGGGTTGCTGAGAGAGGTCAGCCTGGGCTACATAACAAGACCATACCTCAAAAGAGAACGAAGCAACTCCCCCCACCCCTAAAATCAAACAGAAAGAGGAGTGAGGAAAATTGAGGACATAAAAGAAGGGGCCAAACACTCCACTGCTGAATTTACAAACGTATCACACATGCTGAGCTAATGGAGAACAGGAACAAAATTCCATTGCTTTCTATCTTACCTATGTGAGTAAAATAGTTTTGTTTTGTTTTCTTTGAGGGGGAGTCAGAGTTTTGCTGTGTAACCTTGAACGTCTGCCTCAGTCTCCCAAATGCTGGCATGAGCAACCACATTTGCTATTTCTTTTCCAAAATGTCTTTTTTATTTATTTTTATTTCTGTATATGTTGGTGTGCCTCAGTGCATATATGTCCACCATGTGCTTCGGGGGTTCAGATGGCTCAAAGAGTATATCTGATCCCTGAAACTGAACTGAAGTGACAAGCAGTTGTGTGTCACTGTTGTGAGGTCCACTAAAATCCAACATAACTCAAACACCAGGAAAATGCACATGACAAAAATTTATTGTAACCAGCCACTACTGATTGATCAGGGGCAAAAGACAGACTCAGGACTGAAATGTGACCTTGAAGAAATGTTATGCAGCATACTTAAAGGATAAAACCGTAGAGTGAGAGGGGGCGGGGCGTCTGTAGCATTGTCCAGTCATATTTTGACATAGAGGTTAAGCAAAAGAATTTCCATCAATCAAAATAGAAGTAGGATCCTGGGCCTGGGAAAATAAACTTAGTTCACTCTGCCAGGAAGATGGAGAAGCTGTCTTTGAAAGCTAGGCTCAGACAACTGTTTCCCTATAATAGATGCTGTTCAGCTATTAGGAAACCCTCAGCTCTCTAGAGCCTGGCTGCGTCCTAGAAGTTAGTCTCTCCCTATGATTAAATATACTCGGAAAATGAAGTGATAGTATCTAAGAGACATTTCTTTTGCTTGTTCCCAACAGTCACACGTGGGTTCCAGGAAGTAAATGTGGGTCAAAGAACAGTAAGTCATTCCTGGCTACAGAGACACTGTCTCTAATAATAGTAATAATAATAATAATAATAATAATAAATTGGCACACACTTATAACGATAGCAATCGGAGATTATAGCAGGATCTCTGACTCATAATATAGCCTGGTTATATAGTGAGTTCTAGGACGCCAGGACTACATAATGAAACACTGTCAAAAGAAAGAAGAAAAGATTAAAAGTGGGGTTGTGTTCTCTGGCAGCTAGTGAAGCAATACTCCGAATGAGCGAAAGGAGGCATTGGTAGAATGTAGTACTTTCAAGACACGTTCTAGTATCAAATGAAAGTGTCCCAATTGTTCTCTGACTGCTCATGCGTACCATTCTACACTCGTGTACAGATACACACGCAGGCACACACACTTTCACTAAACATCGGGAGCGTTTGACAGCCCCAGTTGTTTAATCATAGATGAGTCCCTTGGGATTTTGGAGCAAGGCTCTACTATTATCTACTGAAAACTATTCTTTCTAGAAACAGCTCTTACCCTGCTATTGAACCTTAATAGAAGGTGAATGATTGACAATGGGACACCAAGTCACCATGAAACTGAACTGCCCATAAGCAACTGGGTATTATCTAACTTTTCAGACCATAAGGTGGATGTGCTCAGGACTATCCTTGTCAAGTACAAATTGAGTGTGTTTAGGTGTGCAGGTCCTGTGGGCCTTAGCAAGTTACATGAAGTAGTTTGCCAAATGCCTATGGTTTCTACTTGTCAAACATGCCCCTGTAGCTTCATGGGGTACGCTCTAAAACAGACTGAGGAAGGACAGACTACGGACTCGTCTACTGACGGTTCCATATGCTATGTAGAAAACATCCAGAAGTACACAGCTACAGCATTCCAACCCCCTTTTGAGTCAACCCTCAAAGACACTGGTGAAGGGAAATCTTCATGGCAGGTAGAGCATAGCATGGTACCCATGGTCATAAATTTTGCTAGGAAGGAGAGAAGTGGCCAGATGTGATTTTTTTTTTTTTTTTTACTGGTTCATGGGTTATAGAGCCAATGAATTGGCTGGATGATCAGACTTATAAAAAGTGTGAATGGAAAATTGTTGAGAAAGACATTTAGGTAAGATGTGTTTGAACAAAGGATGTGAAGATACTGTGTCCCATGTTAATGTTCATTGAAAGGTGACTTTAGTAGAAGAGGAGTTAGTAATCAGGTTAGATAGGATGGGCCATTCTCTGGATAGTCTTCCTCTTTCCCTGGTTATTTGTGCCCATGATGGTAGAAATGGAGGTTCCACATGGACTCAGTAACCTGTACTTCCACTCACTGAGGTTGAACACACTACAGCTGTTGTCAAGTGTCAAATCTGTTAACACTGGTCTCTGATATAGCCCCATAGCCATGGGTACTCGCTCAGTGACCAAATGGCAGGTGTGCGTCAGTGCTCTACTTCCTCCATGTAAACAATGCTTTCTCCTTCCCAGAGAACATACTTATTCTGGTTATGGAGTGCCTTTAATACACACAAGATTTCAGCCCAAACCACCATCCATTGACCTACAGGATGCCTTATACTGTCATGGTGGTCTACACAGCTTGGCTTCTGACCAAGAAGCATGGCCGGAGAAGTGAGACTCATGGCACCCACTGGTCTTACCAAGTTTTGCATGACCCTAAACGAGCTGGCTTGGAACAGCCTTTTGAAGACACAATTGCAGTATCAGTTAGGTGGCAATAGCCTGCAAGGTCCTGTCAGGGTTCTCCAGGAAGCAGTTTGAGTCAGGGTCCAATCTATGGTATGGTTTCCTCCCGTAGCCAGGATTGACAGGGACAGGAATTAAAGGGTGGATCTGAGAGTGGTTCTACTCACGATCACTCCTAACAACTCACTCTGAAAATTTTGACTTTCTGTTCCCATGGCCTTAAGTTCTGCAGGCCCAGAAGTTATTGCTCCAGAACCATGCATGCTCCTGCTAGGTGACACAGCAAATGGCCCATTGAGCTGGAAGCTCTGACTTCCTCCTGGCTACTTTGGGGCAGGATAACTGTTTTTCATAAGCTTGTTGACAAAGATATTGGTGAGCCACTGAGGTGCCCGAGAATGGCATTCTGCTAATAACAAAAAGAGCTTCAAATTTTGTGAAAGAAATTTTCTTTAGATAGGGGAATGGAATCCAGATTTCACTATTTTATGTCTCGGAGACACTCTCATCACCTATCAGTGTTTAGATAGGCTGTGATGATATTCAGTGGTTATAGCCACATATTAGGAAATGTGTTAATGGCCACTGACATGTCTTGTGAACTGTAGTAAAGGTACAAATGTAATTTACATTATAAGGTTGCTACAAAATAACCTGACATAAGCTGTGTGTACTCATACACATCTTTAGTACTCCAGAGGCAGACAGGCAGATTTCCGAGTTCAAAGCCAACCTGGTATACAGTTCCAGGTTAGAGAGGGCTACACAAAAAAACGCGGTCAAGAACTAAAAGCAGAAGTGACTTAGGAATATGTAAAGTGCTTTGAAATCATTTAGCACTACTACATTACCTTTAGCTTTTCACAAACAATCCCATCCTCGCTCTAGACCAGAGGGCTTCTAGTCTTTTGAATTACAAACAAGATTTTGCTAACCCAGTAGGTTTCTCATGAATGACATCCAGAGATACTTCTATGGAACCCGCAGACCAGGGTAGAAACCACTCAAAAGGTAAGCGGTAAAAACTTCAGATATAGACGCCCAGAACCCCAAATTGACTACAGGAAAGGACACACGTGCAACAGCTTTTTGCACTGAAAGTGTGAGTGGCTCTTAAAAGAGCCTTTGGGTTTGTTGTGAGCTGTTTGCTCACTTGGAGCTGGTGTACTTGGTGACGGCCTTGGTGCCCTCGGACA
>NW_021604708.1:4265627-4288440 GCF_004785775.1 Grammomys surdaster | reverse complement strand
CTGCCCGGGGAGCTGGCCAAGCACGCCGTGTCCGAGGGCACCAAGGCTGTCACCAAGTACACCAGCTCCAAGTGAGTTTGTCTAACTCCTAACCCAAAGGCTCTTTTCAGAGCCACCTACACTGTCAGCGCAAAAAGCTGTTGCACGTGCGTTTTTTCCCTGTAGCCATTTTGGGGTTCTGGATGTGGAGATCTGAAACTTACCACTCAGCGGGGGGGTGTGTTTGTGTGTGTGCCGTGCTTTGGTCTGTAGGTATCTTAGAGGCATCTTCTAGTGTTCTCCCGAGAACCTCTGCCTTGTTTACCTGTCCCAAAAGGTGAAGGAAGACAAAGAATGAGGAGAGAAAGCAGTTAAGTCCCTAGTCTTACGATTAGCTGTTGAACCAAATTGAAAACCAGTTGGCAAGCCTCAAACCAGAGGGTAGTGCAAAGAAGGCAATTGTGGTTATTGTCCTTAACGGGGTGTTACTGGCATAGCGAGAGGTATCAAAATTAACATGCGGACACTTTGTCCTAAGGGATCAGTACTTTAGCTCAAGGCATAACCGTTGAGCATCCTTTTGTCTGTCCGGCTTTCTTGAGTATACAGAGATCCGTGTTTTCCTGCCTTAATTTGTCCTAAGGCTCGACTAGGGAATAATGTACACGAGTTGGCCCCCCTGGATGTCTATTTCCGGGGCAAGATTATGCTTGATTTAGGCTCAGGGATGTCAATGTTTTAGCCAAGAAAAGATCCATCAAGATGTTTTTTAGATTGCTACTTAGGAAGTTGCATATGTAAAAACTGAAAAATTCAGTTTAACAACTTAGGTTGGCTTAGGAATGGAAAGACTAGCTTTAGGCCCCAGCTTTATAGTGTCCACTGGGTATTCATCTGTAGAACGAATATGCGGTTAGCACATTACACACCAAGTGACGTCACAGTTTTTTTCAAAAGGACCAATAAGTTAACATCTCACTTTCTTCCAACTAATGATTTCTCAAGATATTAAATCGAAATTTTTAATTTTTCTCACTAGCACCGAAGCCGCCTGTGTTTTCCTAAACATTTGCCATCCAGTTAACATTGCTTTCAATATCTACTATTCACCTAGTAAGCTTAGTAGGGTAAGAATGGAAAATCATGAATAAGCCTCCCTGACCATTATTCTCAGTCATTGCTGGTAGCCTGTAAATTGGCAAAACTTTGAAGGAAAAATTTAGTAGTATCTGTTGGTAGTTAAATATGTAGATATCTTCTATAACCTGAAATTCTACATCTAGAAATTTACTGGTTCTGGAAAATGTGTAAAATGTATGTTTGAGCGATGTTAGCATTCCTTCTAGGCTCTGCCCACCGGTTTTGTTTCTTTCCGAAGTATAGTTTGTAATTCGAAAGACCAGAAGTCATCTGATCAGTAGCAAATTACAATACAGCACGTGTTTGGTGGAAAAACAGATAAAAAAGGTAACTTTTCACAATGATTATTAATTCTTATGCTAGATAATGTTTTTTAAAGTCCTTTGTGGGAATTAAGTCATTTCTTTTTTGTTTTGTTTTAGTTTTTCAAGACAAAGTTTCTCTGTGTAGCCCTAGTGTCCTGGAACTGGCTTTAGATCAGACTGTCCTTGACTTCAGAGATACACCTGAGTGCTGGGATTAAGGGTGTGTGCCACTACCCCCAGTTTGAGTCATTTTCTTTTCATTACATCCTTTTAAGGTAAATTATACTTGTGCCTATACTACAGATCACAAGTTCAGTGACAGTTAAGAAATTACTTGAGTTTGTACAGCTAATAAATAGAAACTGGTTTAAGAACTTTCAGAATGCTTGCTTGATGCCACTGTCTAAATGCTGATAGGTGATGAGTGTCTTCAAGACAGTTACAACTAGTAGCACTGTGAGCCTGTGTGTATTTTCAGCCCTGAGCGATACAGGATGCTTTGTGGAAAGAAAGGAAGTGAAAACACCCTCTGCAGTCACCTACTTGCAGGCATCTTTGAGACTTAGAAGTCATCAGCTTCCACTGACACAAATGATGTAGTTGTGAGCCGATAATAAACACCCTGTGTATAATATGTAGATCGTGGGGACTTCTCTTGCTAAGACTGGAGACCTTCAGAGGAGAAAATCCTGTTTTACAACCAAGAGGACCTGCCTGAGGAAAATGGGAAGAATTAAGTATTCCCCTTTAGGAGATAGGAACCACAAAAAAAGCCCCTCCCTCAACAGAATTGCTTACAGACTCACTGGTAAGCCTGACCACTTGAGGTCTATTTGGGAAAACAATTTCCTTCCTCTTCCAGTCTCCCTTTTCCTGTCAGGAATCAAAATCCCAGTCCTCCTTGGCCTGACACCCCAGGTATTCTGCCTCTTTAATGAAACCCTACACCTCACCCCTACAGACTTCTACTGGTGAGCCTTTCCACTTGTTTGTTTGTTTTGGTTTTTACTTTATCTTTGTCTCTCCTGTAGTCACCTTCCCTATAGCTGCCAACTCTGATGTTTCCTGTCTCAAAATAAAATTTCATAGAGTATCCTTCTGAGTCAACTTTAAAATTCTTTTATAGATGAGATCAAGAACCTGCACAGGGACCATGAGTTCCCTAATGACAGAAGAACATTAAATAAATTAGTTTTCTTCTCCTGCCCCCTACCCCACTTTTGATATAGTGTCTTTTTATGTGTTTATTCACAGAAACTGAAAGCTTGCAAAAGACCTCACCTCCTACACTGCTCCCATGGGGTTGTGTTTACTGAACACAGATTTGTAGATAAATCTGTATATCACAGAAGCAAGGGCCTGAAATGTGACTTTAGCCACTATGGTGTCTTCCTTAGCAGTGTTTCCTTCAGCATTTGTTTTTCACAAACAGTACGATCAGGTGTAGCAAGCCAACTCTAGTAGGTTGCTTGCATGTGAGAAGTAAATCTATGAAACAAAACCCACAAGAAACAGTAATAAAGAAGCTGGAGCGATAGATAGGCCAGCACTTCAGAGCCCTTACTACTTTTCACAAGGACTTGAGCTCAGTTCCCAGCACCGCTGGCAGGTGTCTCACAATCAGCTGTAACTGCAACTCCAGGGCATCCAACACCCACCTCTGGCTTAGGACACTCACACACATGGCATACATTCACACAAGCAAACAAATAAAAATAAAATGAAAGACCCAATGACCAAATGTACCAAATAGGTTTTATTAGGGGGAAGATAGATAGATAGATAGATAGATAGATAGATGATAGATAGATATAATTTCTTCAAGTATTATAACCAAATCCTATCTCTTTGCCCTTTCTTCAAATCTGTAGGGGAAAAAAAACTAAATTTAAAAACAAAAACAACATTTGAGGCTACAACATTGAATTCTTGACTAGTATTCCCTATAATTCACTCAGGACTTGGAAATTTTAGCACAGTTCAGATTCTGAAGTATACTGACCTGGAATCTCAGTGTTTCTATGAATAGGAGAATATTGCCTTAATACTTTTTTTAAAAGAATATTTTCACATGTGTAGGAACTGGTACAAGAAGAAAGAGAAAAAACAAGAAACCTACAAGCATGACTAAGCAGATGAATCCAATCCTCCAAATGTGGGCCCTCATTTCTTCCTTTGCCTCTCTACAAATTGAGGCAGAAGTTAGAACTTTTAGACCCTTGGTAACAAAAAGCAGACATCTGAGGATTCAAGGCCACAGAAAGTAGTCACACAAGTACCAAGGTAGAAGACACTTTGACTGCTAGGTGATCATGTACACCTCAACTGAACTCACGACTTTATCTCCAGCATAGGAGTGGAAAACCATCCTGGTTTCAGAAAGCTTTATAATTCAAGTAAGACAATTTCTACAATGGAAAAGTGAGTAAGTATTATAGATTAAGGAGAAAGGAGTATTACAGGATAAGAACACAGGGGATTAGGTTCCTCCCAGAAGCCGTAGATATTTAAAAATTTAAAACCCAGTACCAGACGTGGGATACTTCCACTTGAGTTGTTGGTCAGAGGTGTACCAGAGATCACCCCAAAAATACAGCTATTGCTATTGGTTTAGGTTGCTCACCACAACTTGATGGAAAGACTCCAAAACTAAGGGCACTACACATTTTGGACATGGGACATGGAGAAATCAAGAAGGTACTGACCAGAACTCTTCCTTTCAATTGGCTAGCATGGGAGGATGCTGGGGTAATTAACAGTCTTACTTAGCTGTTAACTCTGAACTACAGTAATGACCTGTACAGCAAGATATGCTCATGGGTGTAATCATACATAAATATAATGGAGAAAATCAACCAGTTTCTGATTGGATATAAGGCTGTCTCCGCAAGAAGAAACACATCACATGCCCAATACTATAAGACTAACCAAGAACCCATCAGAGAGCTCAGAAGCCCCAGGAGAGAACCTCCTACTGTTTGTCTGTCAAATCGACATAAAACCAAGCTGCTCTCTAAACTCAAACCTTCCTACCCAAAGACTGGTACAACCCCCAGGTCTCATCAGAGAAGTTTCTTTGTGCAGTGTGTAACCATGGTCCTTTTTCCCGGTCTCAGAATAACAACTAAGGCCTTTATGAGTTCTTATATGTTCATAAGTTCTTTATGAGTAAATGTCTAGACCATAAACTTCAGCTCATTCCCCAACAAGCTTGTAACTTTTTTTTTTTTTTTTTGGTTTTTTGAGACAGGGTTTCTCTGTGTAGTCCTGGCTGTCCTGGAACTCACTCTGTAGACCAGGCTGGCCTCGAACTCAGAAATCCACCTGCCTCTGCCTCCAAGCTTGTAACTTATACAACCCATTTATTCTAGTCTTTGTCTGCCACATGGTTACCTCTCAGTTTCATGCATCTGACTTCCTCAGAATTCACGGTGAATCTCCCACCTCTGTCTCACTCTTAGAGTTCCAATTTATCTCTACCAGAACTCCCACCTTCTATTTCCTGCTTCAGCTAATAGGCTATCAGCTTTTTATTGACAGGTGATGTTTGCATACAGTATAGAAGAGATTCTCTCTACATCTGAGAAGAGATAACCAACCACATGGCAGACATAGACTAGAATAAATGGGTTGTATAAGTTACAAGCTAGCAGGGAAAGGAGCCAAAGCTCATGGCCTAGGCATTTATTCTAAATTAAGTCTCAGAGTCATTATTCTGGGAATAAAGTGGCCAGGTAGAAAAGACCAAGGTTACAGCAGTGGATGCTGGTTAATGCAGAAACTCAACAAGTTGTCAAAGTACGAAGAATATTGTGTCAGTAAAGTGTTCAAGTCCCAGATGGGACATCTCTATCATACACACATAACTAAGGCTCAGGAATCATCATGGAAGAGAGGGCAGAAAGACGAAAAGCTAGAAGTCCGGGAGGATACAGTGAGTCAGTGACTTGTGGATATGATAGGACCACTGCATGCATGAAATCCCAGCAGCTCTGGTTGCCTGCACAACAAGATCTAACATGGAGTGGAAAGTGATTCGTGACCCCTCAACCCTAAGGAGACATGAACAGTTGATAGCTTCTGGGAAAGAGATACTATTCTTTAAGGGTGTGGTAGGTTGACCACACTCCAAAGGATGACCCCACACCTAGGAGCCCACAGAAAGTACAGACTGGATTTGACAGGTTTGTTAGGGTCCAAAAATCACTGAGGGAAGACCCCAGACTCAAATAGTATGCAAAGGCAAAAAATGTTTACTCTGCAGAAATTACTAGCATACAGAGGTCAATTATTCAGCAAAATGGCAACCACCCAATGAGCTTGTAGGCCCCTTTTTATGCAGGGCTAAGGGAATTTTCTAGAAATGTTAGGTAACCTCTAATAAGATTGGTAGGGACAAAGCAGTGACATTAGTACAATTTCGATTGCCTACTATGTTAGAATTTCTGTATTTGGTGATACTTTGGAGAATTTCAGAAACCAGCTCTGCTCTGGCCTTGTTATCTCCTCTGGCCAGGTGTCCCAGGAACTGACTAAAGATCCAGTGCCAGTGGCTCTCTCTGAGGAGCCCAGTTGGCTTCTCGGGGAATTGAAAATTGTTATTCCCAAGGTTTTTATTTCTTAGTGAACCCCTCAGGTTAGTATTTTTGAAGGGGAGCACAAATGTTCAAGAGTATAAAGGTGGAAGTGGATTTGTAAGGAGTTGGGGGAGGAGTAAGGAGTAAATATAATCAAAATATATTGTATGAAATTCTCAAGTAATCCAGTCCAGAATAAGCGGGGCCAGAGCAAGACGGAGAAGAGAAGGGGAGAAAAAAAAGAAGAAGAAAAATTAAAAAAGAAATTCTCAATTAATAAAACTAATTTTAAAAATAATAGTTTTGCCAGATTTTTAAAAAGAATACTACAAAATATATGTTGAGGTATTTTTCTTAGATTATACTCATTATACTAGATTATACTGATAGGCTTTTAAAAAAAAAAAATTTCACAATTTGTTCCACTCTTGCAGATGCAGAGTCAACATTATTGAAACAGACATCATTTGCAGAGGGTATGCGACTATTAAGTAATTCCATCAGGTGTCTATAGCCTCTAAAGTTCACTGACCCATGGTGGGAAAGGGAGGCAACAGAAAGTGATTATTTAAGTAAAATTTCTGATTGGAGATTTCTTATCAATTCCATTTCATTACATGTCAATCCAAAACTCAGTGGCATTAAAAAAAAAAAAAGCATGTATCATAATCCTGGATTAGCAAGTGCCATAATCCTGGATTTTGGAGTCAGTGATTAGGATAGACCACAGTTGGAATTGTGTGATCTGCAGACTCTGGTAGAAAGCAGCTTGGGATATTCATGGGATATCCCCTAAAGACTGGAGTTAACATTAAACCTGTCCATACCTGGCAACTGATGTTGACAGTGGGCTGTGACTCTCAGACAACTGACCATTACGGTGACCTCCTTCAGAGGGTCAGATTTGACATGAGACCGCTCAAGCTTGGGAAAGTGAATCCCTGAGGATGTCTAGAGTGACACTGTGAACCTTCATTTGAGAATAAAAGTAAAAGTCATAATAGGTCCTACCTTGCATTTGAGAGGAAGCGTCAATGGAAGGGATAGACAAGCAAGGATTACGCTGCCAGAGACAGGATTCCCAGAAAACCTAGCAAAACATTCAACAAAGCTGGGCTGTCCTCAGCCTCATTTTCAGTGGTAGAGCTGTCCATAGCTCCACTGGAGTTTAGCCTCTTGGACCCTGTAAAATGTGGAGTCAATTTTACGCTCTAAACAAGCAAAACCCATGTATTGTCAACATGTCCCACAAGAGGGCGATAGAGTTTCACTTTAAATAACAAAATGTGCAGTCACAGGTGTGTCAGGGATGAGTTAGCTCCCTCGGGAAAATCTCTTTTGGACAACATACCTGCTGATACCATTGAGTAATACTTAGTAGTCTGAACTTTGAACCCAGGGATCCGAGTTCAAATACTACTGGTGCATCTCGTGTTTTTCATTATCAAGTGATTTCATTCCTTGAAACTTACAAGTGTCCCAGTATTAACCACTAAAACCGCCCACTACAAGTGTTCACAACCAGCACTAGTTGGATCAGCCCTCAGAAATGTGAGTCTTTGTGTCTAAGGAGCCATAGTCAGAAATCAATACTGCAGGGAGCCTGCACGATTGCTGGAATCTATGTTGTGGTGTGAGAAAGGTCATGTTTCTGGTGTCTCCTTATTCCTGGAAAAGAATACACATGTGCATTTTAAATAAATGCCTACTTTCCCCCTCTATGTTCACATTATTTGCCCTATGGCTGTAAAGCAGTATCTGAGAAGTGAGAAGTATCTAACGTGAGGGCAATAAACTTGAGACACACTTGTGCTCTTCTCCCAGACTCCACACAGTAAGGAGCCCAGTGAATCAGCCATTCTTGGTCAGGCCACTGTGTCCAGCCAAGCTACCGGTTTCTTGGGCTGTTTCTCTGATTTCAGTGAGGCAAAGCCACTGCAGCTAAAAATCACTTTGAATGTGCCGCAACACAAAATCATAGACATGCTAAAACATGAGCTGTTTGGAGTCCTTTTGGGTTTTTTTAGGAGGGATTTTTTGTCTTTTTCTTTGTTTGTTTCTGTTTTTGTTTTTGTTTTTTAAACAAATTGTACAATTGCCTGTTTTCCTACTGAGAACTCTGTGGGCGGCAGCATCCTGAGACAGTGTCAAAGGTTGGACCCAGCTAACAAGCTTTCCCCGCTGTGTGTTTTCATCATTCCTCTCATCAAGATCTCCATTCACTCTTCAGATACTAACTCTGACCTTCCAGACTTTCCCACTCTTTTCGGCACAGGCTTCCCGTTATGGGGCGTAGGTCCCCATCTGTGTTTCCCTTTTCACACTGCCTCAAGATCTAACTCTGGAGTCATAAACTCTCCTCCCCAGTCCACGAAGCATGTTCTAAGGAAGGCCAGGACTGTGTTTTGGTTTTAGCTCCAGTCTTCCCACAAGTGGCTCACAGTAGGAGTTCAAAATTCAGTTTGGGAATGGAGACCCCTGGTGGACTCACAGGCTCAGCTCTTATCATAAATTAGTGGGAAAGTATATGCCCTTTACTTTGATCAGTTAGATCTGTCCCTAGGTCTGACTGATTCTATGATTGGTTAGGGCTCTGGAGACTTCCCAGGGTGGTTACTTACTCATTCTAGCTACCTATTCTTGCTTCAGGCCAGATGATTGACGTGGTATCCTGATTGGCTGCCTGAGGCTGTGGCTGGCTGACTACAGATTCCAGGATCCATGTTCTCATTTCTGAGAAACAAAAACTTAAACCTAGCCTCCCAAACCGCCCATTTGTAGCCTGTCAGCCTGGCTCTGGCTAACCCTTATTTCCAAATGTATATCCACTCACAGAACACATCTTGCCCCAAAGCTGGGAGAGTCTCCCTGGAAGTGAATTACAACTATGTCTCAAAGGTGGTATTGAGCCCGTATATTTTTATAATTTTGGTTAAGACCTCACCTGGGGGGAAAGGCTCCTTTCAGCCACCCAGCCTGACCCCCACCCCAACCCCCACTCTCGGGCAGCCATCCTAGAAGTCCACTCTTAGCTGTAGAAGGCTCTACTCTGGAAGAAGCCAAACATCTGGAAGACACTAATCATATACGGTTAAAGTGAAGGGTTTTTTAAATTATAATTATCCCTGGACACAGTCAGCAAGGGTGTAGGCTAAAGGCATCTGTCTTTTTCCAGATGCAGGAAGAAGGCAAAGCCTCTAGATTTATTCACTCTTACTCTTCCAGGTCAGTCCGTTTGACAATGTGCTCTCAGCAGAAGTCTGAGAGTGGTCCTGGAGACAGCAGGAAAACAATCTCTGCAGGCCCCAGAGCCTCTGCTGAGGGCCCAGACCCCAGTTCTACCAGTGGTACAATTTTGGTCACCTATCGCACAGCATCAATGTTTATTGGTTTTGGAAAAGGGATGAACTAGTGTGTTCACGTTTGACTGGTTGTGTTGAAGGAAAGCTACAGAGTTTTCCCCATGTGAGTCTGAAATCCACCCCATCTAAGAACCTTTGCCTTTGTCTCCAGCAAAGTTTAGCAGCTTGTAATTTTCCTTCCTGCTTAATCTATATATGTATATTACATGAATGTATGTATGTATGTATGTATATACATATTTATATGTATCTGTGTGTATATATGTTTGTATGTATCTATATGTATCTAACCTATATGTGTGTGTGCACATGAATATAGATAGATAGATAGATAGATAGATAGATAGATAGATAGATAGATAGAGGAGAGAGAGAGAGGGGGGGGGGAAAGGCAGGCAGATGGATTTATCCTGGCTATTTTCAATTGGACTTTGCTACAATTGGGGAAAACCCACTTGTAAAAACAATAGCCATGAATGAAATCCAACAGAGTACTCAGTGGTGGGCGTTGATTGAAGTTTTATTTGTTTTTTGCTGAGGTGGCTGCCGCTAGAGGGAGCACTTTATCTACCGGAGGGTCGGGAGGCGCTCGGAGTTTGCCTTGGTGACCTGGGAAGCTACACTATTCCCTAATCCAAAAAATTCAATGTCTGCTCAAACCACCGTCGCTAGACAGGCGACTACCCCATCTCAGCTTCCCGAAGCAAAGCTGGTCAAATGCTGAGGAACACGCTGGTCGCCATCTTATGCTCTCTTCAGGTGTTCCGCCGTCCAAAGCCAGCGGGAGGAGTCTGGAGTCTGTGAAACTAGAGAATATCCAGACTCCAGCGGTAGCAAATTCAGAAAGGAGCCGAGGGAGAGGGTAGAAAATGTGAGGATGAAAATGTATGAGAGTATTATATATGTATATGTGGATATGAGCGAACGTGTGAGTGAAAGTGTGTATAAGAAAAAACAGTTGGGGGGGGGCGCTCTCCTTCAGGACGATGCGGGTGCCCAGGTGGATGGCCCCACACCTATACATGAACAATCAATATGCAAGCATCTGCTAGACATGGTAGCCAAATCCTGTGTCCCTAGAATTATAAGATCTAAAGCAGAAGAATCTATGATTTTGAGGACAACCGATGTGACACATCAAAACCCTGTCTCAAAATAAATAAATAAATAGATAAATAAATAAATAAATCAACTACTATCACATTCACTACTAATTTTATAAATACATGGTCACCAAACAGAAGCTCAACAACCTGTGTGACTCTAACTGATAACAGAAAGCATTTGACAAGAAAATTTCTCCAATTTTATACAGATGACAAGAAAACATAGCAATAAAATTCATTATTGACAGCAGAGTTCAAATTGATTTTACATATGCCTGTGTACTGGCTATAAAGGGATGTTTTATTAGCTGTTTCCTATCATGTCTCTGTGGAGTTTTGGTGCACAATGTCCTGCTTTAACACACTCTCCTGTTCCATCATTTGCTGCTGCTTTTCAGAGCATTTACAAGAATCTAATTTGGATTTGGAAAGGAGAGTGTATAAAATGGATCTTCTGAGTTATGATGATATGTATTACTTTAAAGAAGAATTCACAGCACACAACCACTGCCTTGAACTCATCTGACAGGAATTAATGAGCAAGAAGCAAGAGTCTAAGGAGCATAGGTTTACAACAAGGCAGAAGAAGTCAATGAAGCTATTCTTCCAACTGTGAGTTAAAGAAACAAGATCAGATTCGACTTTAATCTCTATTCGAGTCTTCTGAAGATACAGGATTCATTTGTTGAAATGAATGCGGCATTTATACTTTCCCCAAGGAATATTTGCCTGTGTTTGAAATAAGTGAACCAGAGTCATGCAAGCACTTCAAAAATAAAAAAGATAAGCAAGGAAATTGTACAAGCCAGGCACAGCCAAAAACTCTAAATGGGTTTGACAGAGAAAGACAGAAAATGGCATGAACAGAGTGCACATATTGTCTGGGAAGCTGTACTCTAGACATCATGTCCTTTAAAAGGAAAACAAAACAACGACAACGAAACACCTCCATTCGAAGGCTTTGATCTCTTGACCTTCAGGTTATGGGCCCTGTTTGTTTCTGCAGAGCTACTCTAGGAAAGATTTAGAATAAATAAATCTGCCACCCAAATAATCAGCCCTTAAGGCCCAGTGAACTTGGTTATTCTGGGTTGCTTGTGTTTGTTTGTCTTGATTTTTTTCTCTTCTTGGTTTTTATTTCTCTTCTGTTTCTTCTTCCCCTGAGATTTTTTTTTTCTTTCCTTCCCTCTTTTTCCCTTCTAAGATGGAATCTCAAAGTTGGGTGCATGCCTTGAATCCAAGCAGATGTCAAAGGATCTCTGAGTTTAAAGGCAGCCTGTTCTACATAGTTCCAGGACAGCCATGGCTTCATAGTTAGAACGGGTCTTGAAAAATGACCCCCATCCCCACAAACAAAAACAAAACAAACAAGCAAACAAAAAAAAAACCCTCTCATATAACCCAGCACCCCTCCCATCATCAACAACTTCCTAAATTGCTAAATAGTAGCATATCTTCAAAGACAAGTTGAGCAGAGCCTATAGGAACTTAGAATCAAGAAAAGCTTAAAAGTAAAACTTACTTCAGGGAGAAAGCATGCTATTCAGCCCATTCCCTGACCCAAAGGAAATTTCTTTCACAAAATTTGAAGCACTTTTTGTTATTAGCAGAATGCCATTCTCGGGCATCTCATTGGCTCACCAATATCTTTGTCAACAAGCTTATGAAAAAGAGTCATCCTGCCCCAAAGTGGCCAGGAGGAAGTCAGAGCTTCCAGCTCAGTGGACCATTTGCTGTGTCACCTAGCAGGAGCATGCATGGTTCTGTAGCAATAACTTCTGGGCCAGCAGAACTTAAGGCCATGGGAACAGAAAGTCAAAATTTCCAAAGTGAATTGTCAGGAGTGATCGTGAGTGGAACCACTCTCAGATCCACCCTTTAATTCCTGTCCCTGTCAATCCTGGCTACGGGAGGAAACCATACCATAGATTGGACCCTGACTCAAACTGCTTCCTGGAGAACCCTGACAGGACCTTGCAGGCTATTGCCACCTAACTGATACTGCAATTGTGTCTTCAAAAGGCCATTCCAAGCCAGCTCCTTTAGGGTCATAGGAAACTTGGTAAGACCAGTGGGTGCCATGAGTATCTCTTCTCCGGCCATGCTTCTTGGTCAGAAGCCATGCTGTGTAGACCACCATGACAATGTAAGACATCCTGTAGGTCAGTGGATGGTGGCTTGGACTGAAATCTTGTGTGTATTAAAGGCAACTCCATAACCAGAATAAATATCTACTCCAGTAAGGACAAAGTGTTTTCCTTTCCTCAGAGGATGTGGTACAATGCAGTCCACCTGCCACCAGCTCTCTGATGGTCACCAAGGCAACAGTGCTGTATCAGCAACTGGTCCAGTCAGCCTTGGTGTGTAGAAGTCCAGGTTTTGAGACCATGTGTAACCTCCATCTCTGCCACCATGGGCACTTTTTCATAGACCTATTGGGTATTAACACAAATAACCAGGGAAAGAGGAAGACTGTCCAAAGAATGGGCCATCCTATCTAACTTGATTATTAACTCCTCCTCTGCTAAAGTCACCTTTCAGTGAACATTAACACTGGACACAAACACTGGACACAGTATCTTCACATCCTTTGCCCATTCAAAAAGATCTAGCCACACAGTTCTAGATGCCTTTTCTCAACAATCTTTCATTCATATAACTCCCTGAACATCCATCCAATCAATTCATTGGCTGGATAACTCATGAATCAGTAAGCAGTTAGTTGCACATCTCTCTCCTTCCTAGTGAAATATACGACCATGTGTACTACACCATGTTTGTGGTGGTTTGACTCTGCTTGACCCAGGGAGTGGCACTATTTGGAGGTGTAACCTCATTGTAGTAGTTGTGGCCTTATTGGAGGAAGTGTGTCACTGTGGGGGGTGGGCTTCGAGAGCTTTCTCCTAGCTGCTTGAGGATGCCAGTCTTTTCCTGTCTGCCTTCAGAACAAGATATAGAAGGCCTGTGAATTTTGGATTTTGTTTCCCATCTTTTATCATGTGCTTATATGTATTTCCAACAAATCCTCCTGTGCACTTAGTCCAATCAGGAGAACGTCACCTACCAGTATGTAGGTATACTACTGGCCTTGCCAACTGAAAGCAATTGCTTGTGGTGGTCCTTGTGGACAGGTACTGAGAAAAGGGAGTTTTGTAGATCAATGGCCACATGTCATTTACCAGGAGCTGTGGTGGTCTGTGGAAGTAAGGATACAACGTCTGGTACAGCAGCTGCAATCAGAGTCACTATTTGATTGAGTGTGTGGTTAGTCAACTCTCATTTCTTCAGGATCCACCCATCTTCTGCACAGGCCAGATGTGCTGGAAACTACTACCCTGCATCTTTCAAGTTCTTTAATCCTTCCAGGGATGCAATATTGGCTTTTGAGTCACCATTTTCCTTGGCAAAGGCAACTCCAGTGGCTTCCACTTAACCTTTCCAACTATAATAGCCTTTACTCTAAAGGTCATGGAACCAATATCAGGCTTCTGCCAACTTCTAAGTATATCTATGTCATTTATTAATTCTTGGACTGGAGAAATGATTACAGGATGAGTTCAAGAACCACTGGACCCACCATAAGTTAGACTTCAGCCGAAGGTCCATTAGCCACTTAACTTCTCTAAGTCCCTACTTTAACTGAAGAGGTACATGCTTCAATGTCGATTCAGAAACAGTATTAAATAGCCCCTAGAAAGTTCAGTTGCTTCTTTTCCTCCAATATACATTTACCCTAGTATAGAGATATAGGTTCCCTCTGAGGAAGAATGGGAAAAAGGCTAACAGTAAACTTTTATTAAATATTTTAGCAAGATCCCATCAGGGGTCCTGGCCTTTTCTTCATTCAGGGAATTCTGGGTCTGCAGACTTCAGAGAACAGGAATTTATTTCTGTAAGGTCAAAAAGTGCAAAGGTTTGGCCAAACCTCTTGGAATGTTAAAAACTCAGACAAACCAATAATGGTTTCTCGTGTTGGAAACCTGAGAAGACTGTTGTTGGAAAGCATCACCAAAACACCGCCTGTGAAAATGGAGCCACTATTGCCCAAAGCTGGGGAGACACGTAGGGGAATCGGGAAGCCAGCCAGTGCTACCAGGGTGTATTGTAAGGTAAGTAAGTAAGTGAGTAGATACAAAAGTAATACTCACTCACACAAAAGTAACACTCTTTTGTAGGGAGAGTATGTAATCATACTTTAAAAGCTGTAGGGAAACCTCACAACCTCTCCAGCAGCTGATACTGGGAGTGGGGTTCGAACCCACGCAGGCATCTGCCCATTGGATCTTAAGTCCAACGCCTTAACCACTCGGCCATCCCAGTCCTACTGGCTGAGTTTGAAAGATCATTCTCAATTCAATGCATAAACCTATGCTGACTCATTAAACATTCCCTGGAATACGGTGATTATAATAGTGAAAGTTTTCTCTACACTTTAAGAAATTGCTTCTCAAGCCGGACAGTGGTGGCGCACGCCTTTAATCCCGGCACTTGGGAGGCAGAGGCAGGTGGATTTGAGAGTTTGAGACTAGCCTGGTCTACAGCCTGAGTTCCAGGACAGCCAGGGCTGTCTCAAAAAAACCAAAAGGAAAAAAAAAAAAAAAAGAAAAAGAAATTGTTTCTCATGATCATCTCTAATGTTCCGAATAAATCTATTTTTCTTTGATATGCAAAGGAAAGCTACTGGAATGGGAGGGCAGGAAGGGATTCGCACGGGGGTTTCGAAGAGTCGCCTGCCCCACAGGACTGGGATTACAGGAGTGTCCCTCCCACTCACCCACCCCACACACACACATGCTATGTGTACACGAGGTTGACCTCAAACTTAGAGGCCCCCCTGACTTTGCTCCTCTAGTGTTGGCACAAAAGTGTGCCAGCAGGCCATGATCAAACCCGGGGCGTTCAGCAGGCTAGTTAAGGACTATGTTAGTTTATCTCAAAATTGAATTTTTTACTGTCTCTAGGTGTTGGGATTACAGGTGTACCATTACGAACAGTTTTTGCTTGGTTGATTGTTTTGCTTTATTTTATTTTTTATGATTCATCTGCTTTTGTTGGGGATTTGTACTTTCATCTTAAATATCTGGATATTCGGATTTAGAAGAATCGTATTTGACATTTCCTACCCAAGAAATTTAACTCAAGGAAGCCTACCTGTTTGTTAATCTGGTTTAAATAATGTCATCCCAATACTAAATCCGAGTTGAGGAGGATGAGAGTCTTTTGCTTGTGATAACGGCAAAACCCTGGAGAAAGGCCAGGAGAATGGTGCACATGAAATCTGGGCGTTTTCCCGTGTCTCACTAAGGGAACACATAATAAAGCTAGAGTTTGAGGGAAGTAATTTTATAACATAGCATATTATCTAAGACCATAACTTATGGTGCCTTATAGTTTAGTTGGTTAAAGTATCTGTGTGGCAAACAGATGAGCCTGGGTTTGGGTGCCAGCAGGTGCATACATCTGAGTACTAGGCATGCATCAATAGTGGGAAAAGTGAGTCCCTGTCCTCCCAGACTTTCTGGTACAGAGGAAGGAACTCCAGAAATGTGTTGTCTTTTCAAAGAGAAACTATTTCTGGAGGGAAAAAAATGAAAACTTAAATTAGGGTCATCTTCCGGTTGTAAGTCTCACTTTAGGCAAATTGTTGGCATTGTGTGAAGCAGCTGCGTTTTTGTCTAATGGAGCAACTTGATCTTGAGCTTTCATGACTGAGACACTTACAAGAGGTGGTGATCAGGGCTGGCGATCCCTGTGAGTGGCTCTGGGGCATATGCCGCACACGGGGGTACTCAGTTCACAAGAAACTGTCAACATCTATGCTGCAGACGTCCCTCCGAGAGCTGAACTGTAGCTTCTAAGTTTAACTGCTGCTTTCTACAGATCCAGAAAATGTACAGTGTTAACATGGTTGCTTTTGATATCCTTCAAAAAGAAGGAAGAAAAAAAAAAAGAGAGAGTTGAGAGTGACTGCCGTGATAACTCTCCTTCTGAACTCTAGGATATCACCAGATGACTTGAAAAGTGGAGTAACACCATAGCTAGTTAAGAGAAAGGAGGGTGGCTAGTGACGACACACACAGAACCAACCAACCAACACCCGCCACTCCAGGCTAGATTTAGGTTTCAACAGCCACCCAGTGCTCACACTTCTTATCCTACACACTGAAGAGTGTGATGTCGTTCTACACAGCAGTGGGAAACTAGGGACAGTTGCTGAGTGTTGTATAGAGCGAGCTGAGTACCTCTAGAGATGCCGGTGATCTAAACGCTTTCTGTCCCCATTTCTCTGATTCAAGGAGCACCTACAGCTCTTCTTACTGGCTACTTGGAAGCTGGTTATTTTCTTTTATATTAATATAAGCACATGTTTTCTATGTGTTATAAACATGATTTATGTAATTCAGTACAGTGTACATATAGTTGTAGATATCAACCTCAGACCTAACATACAACATCAGCTGTCAGTGCACTGATGGTTCATTTTCTTGCATACATTTGAGTACTAGACATTCAACACTAGTGGGAAAAATGAGTCCCTGTCCTCTCAGACTTTCTGGTACAAAGGAAGGGACTCTAGAGATGGGTTTCTTTTCAAAGAGAAAATATTTATGGGGGGAAAATGAAAATTTAAATTAGAGCCATCTTTGTGTAGGAATTATGAAGGCATTCATTGCTCTACCACCTAACTCTAAGCAGCTTGTCTTTACCACTTATTTGTCAGAAACAAAACCAATATGAAGTGAATATATGTGTATAGATACATGACTGACAACTCACAAAACCTGCAGTTAGCAAGCTGGAGTCAATGGTAGATTTTTCAGTTCAAAATTACCAGCTCAAGACCTAGAAAGAGCTGATAATATTTCAATTTGAGGTTAAATACAGGAAAGCAATGTCTCATTCGAAAAGCAGTCAGTGGCAGAGGAGACAAAGCCTCCTCTCTATGGAAGATCTGTTTCTGTTCTATTCACTTCTGCAATCAGTAGGATGAGACCCTCTGCCACGCAGGAAGACCATCTTCTTTCCCTGGATAAATGTTAATCTCTTCCAAGGAAGGACACAAAAGCTACTCAGGGAAGCCCATGGTGATGTTTGACTAACTATGTGGACATCTCATTGCCCTGTCAAGAAGACATGTAACATTAACTGTACAAGAGTTTGCTGAAAGAGAAAACAAGGTTTAAAAACAAGAAGAGTACTGGAGAAATGGCTCAGCGGTCAAGAATGCTTACTGCTCCTCGACCCATATTTAGTTCTCAGAATCCACATGTTGACACACAACTGCTTGTCACTCCAGTTTCAGGGATCAGATGTACTCTTTTGAGCCGTCTGAACCCCAGAAGCACACGGTGGACATATATGCACTGAGACACACCAACATATAGGACATTTTGAAAAAGAAATGGCAGATGTGGTGGCTCATTCCAGCATTTGGGAGACTGAGGCAGGCGTTCAAGGTTACACAGCAAAACTCTGACTCCCCCTCAAAGAAAACAAAACAAAACTATTTTACCAACACAGGCAAGTAAGAAAGCAATGGAATTTTGTTCCTGTTCTCCATTAGCTCAGCATGTGTGATACATTCGTAAATTCAGCAGTGGAGTGTTTGGCCCCTTCTTTTATGTCCTCAATTTTCCTCACTCCTCTTTCTGTTTGTTTTTAGTTGATGGGGGTGGGGGGAGTTGCTTCGTTCTCTTTTGAGGTATGGTCTTGTTATGTAGCCCAGGCTGGCCTCTCTCAGCAACCCTCTGCCTTGGCTTCCCTGTGCTGGAATTACAGGCATGCATCCTGACACCTGGCTCACCCCCGCCTCCACTCACAGTATAGGGCATTAAATGCAGCCTCAGCAATGCTAGGCAAGGACACTATAGGACAAGCACTCTGCCAGCTGAGCTTTGTCCTAAGGAAAGAGGAAACTTAGGGGGAGAAATCTCTTGTCTTTGCTTGGAAAAGGTTTCTTACTGACCCACAGTGCACACTGAGTGCTCTCAGTGAGTAAGGTAAAAGCAACTGTACTCAGTGTATTAATGTACAGTCTGTGGGCTTGACTGTGAAGCAGGAGTCCTATGAAGGTGGTCACTCCTGGTAAAAAGATGACCATCTTTGGGTTTGCTTTTCTGTTTGCTTTTTCAGAGGGGACCTCAGGTAACTGGGGTGGCCTTGAACTCTTAATTTTCTGCCTTCCCTCCTAAGTCCTGGGTTACAGGCCTGAGCCATGGTGCAGGGTTTTATGTGGTACTAGCTATCCAGCTTCTTGCATATTAAGAAAGCACTGTACCAGCTGAGCTCCTGGGGGTCTCTCCATTAGCCCAGGCTGTCCTGAAACTCACAGCAGTCATTCTATCTCAATCTCAAAACCTGACATTACAAGCTGTGATCGTTATTCTAAATTGTAAACTTTACTATGTCTAGAAGGAACTACAATCCAGAAATGGAGGACAAAGCTGTGATCCAGATCTTGAGGCATAGTGGCTATGAAAAGCTTAGGCCCAGGCAAGGTGGTACACACCTTTAATCCCAGGAGGCAGAAGCAAATAGATATCTGAGTTCACGGCCAGCCTGGGACAAAGAAAATTCCAAGAACATTTCAGGTACAGGCACGGTAGTACACACCTTTAATCTGCATAGTTTCTGCTGGAGGCCTTCATAGGGACAATGGAAGAAAGAAGGCCTCATTCTTCTTTGCCTGCTTGTGCTTACTTGTCAGCACATCTGCTGGAACCTACTTCTTCAGGATTTCAGCTTATTCAGAAGACCAGCTGAAACATCTAGCCTTGTGGGACTAGATTTCTTGGCCTTCCACATTCCCTTTCCACCTACATTGCTGGATGGTTTCTCTCCTGCAGCTTTTAAATCTGATCCTTCTTCCTCCAAATCATGGTGATTCCTCTTCCCTCCTCTTGCCCCTTGGTCTCTTGATTGCACAATCTCAAAGTCCTGCCCTGTCTCCCTTACAGTCAATGGCTGTACAGCAACTCTTTATTATCAATCAAAGCCAGCTGAGGGCAAGGACCCTCAGGTCTGGAAGCTCTGCTTTTTTTGTAGACAAAGCATCCGAACCAACTCCTAACATTCGGTGACTCTAGAGAACCCTGATCAATACACAGGCCTGTCTGCTAATCCTCCATCCCAGGGAAATTTATCCTGAGACTCAAGTTTGCTTTTGTTGCTGTGATAAAACACCACAAGCAAAAACAACTTGAGGGAGGAAAGGGCTTGTTCTCACCTTACAGGTTATATAAAGGTCCTGCTTGAGGGAAGACGGCTCTGGAATTCAAAGTAGGAACTTGCTGGCAGGACCATAGAGACATGTTGCTTTCTGGCTTGCTTCGATTCTTTGTACTCAGCCAGCTGTCTCATACGGCGCAGGGCCACCTGTCCAAGATGGCATTGCCCACAGTGAGCTTAGCCCTCCTACATCAATCATGAATCAATCTGATGCCGCTACAGACCAGTCGTACGGAGGCAATTCCTCAACTGAGGTTCCCCTTTTTTCAAGTGATTACAGTTAGTGTCAAGTTGACAAAAACTAACTAGCACAAGGTTGCAAACTTACCCAGTCCGCTGTCAAACTGTTTCCCTGCTGTATGAATACAAATTACCATGTCTTGATTTTATATATGATTTCAATGGAATCATGTATTATTTCGTGGATGGAATTACATGTCTTCTCTGAATGATTTTACTTCCTACAGGGATAAAATATACTGAGGACTTCAAACTTCTTTATTTTATTTTTATGTATATGGATGTTTTGCCTGCATGTATATCTATTGTCGTTCATACAGCAAAAACATATGGACTCTATCTCTTATATGCCAGCACTAAAGATCTAATAGTTAAAACATGAGAGTGACCCACAGATTTATTTCTCAAGGAATAAATTATTACCCTCACTGATATGAAAACAGAAGCAAAAATAAGGGAAAGGGGTGATACTTACTCGTGATGCTCAGGGTTTGAAGCTATCAGGCAGGAGAGCATTCTAGAACAATAACGAACAAACATCCTGATGTCCAGGTCCAGTGGAAGTGAAGAAAAGCCAGGAGCCAATAATAAGTATAAATAGACAGTGAGTGAAGTGGACATTTCAGCTAGAGAAAGACTGAGAACGTGATCAGAAAGGCTTGGCAGTTACCTCGGATACATGAGGGTTGTATTTGATCATCCGTACAAAAGTGTAGTGAGTGAACAATGTCACTTATCCAAGGTTCAGATATCTTAATTTTAAAACACTTGGGGTGAACTGTGTTTACATTAGAGGAAATAGAACTGCCGAAGACAACGACCTCCCTTTCCAGTTATAAAATCTACACCCTGTAGTTGGCCCGTACGGGGATCGAACCCGCGACCTTGGCGTTATTAGCACCACGCTCTAACCAGCTGAGCTAACCGGCCAGGGTATACGCAGTGACTTTTCTTACTTCCTATAAAAGATTTCAAACTGTCTTGTTTCTTGCTTTCTTGTTCTTTGACCTTCGTTTTTTTAAGTAATCACACTCATTTATCTTGTTTGGGATTCAGCCTCAAGAAGCGTTGTGTCATCCAAACAAACATTTGGGTTTTTGTTTTGTTTTCCCTTAAACCAGATGAACCACGCCCAGGATAGGGCTCTCTTCGCTCCGCCTAGGACACCCAAAGATGCAGCTCCCACTTGGAACTGTACAGCCGCAGGTGCGGCTCCGACGCTGCGATGAACGAGACAAGATTCTTTCCTCTGGCTTCAGCAAAAGGCCTTTCCCAACGGAAGGTTGCTTCTTAAATCCAGCTACGACATGCAGTCATTTTAAGAGAAAGTTCTTCTTTGGTTGTGATTGGTATTTCTGATCTTTTTCATTTCTAAGCTAATTTCCAGAATTGCTGAGCCGTACAAACATGTTAGATCGTATTCAAATAATGTATAACTACTCTGTCTTTCAGTTGTGGCTCCGTGGCTTAGCTGGTTAAAGCGCCTGTCTAGTAAACAGGAGATCCTGGGTTCAAATCCCAGCGGGGCCTTTTTGCTTGGTTCTTATTAATCCCACCTGATATTTGCACTAATTGAACTGGAGTGTTTTTCTTCACATCGTCTAGAGTTGGAATACATCCCGCCAATTAAACTTTGCTGAGAAAATGAACAGCCTTGCGTTGGAAAATATAGATGGGAAATGAAGTAATTTGAGAAAATATTTCCGATAATTCCTGAGAAGCTACAGAACTTTGCTTTTGTGTTCACGAGATTACAGATGCATGGTCAGTCTAGACTAGCTGAGGTGAGCTCCTTTACTTTTTACTGAGAAGCAGTGATAATAATTTGTGAATTGTAAACATATTAGGAATAATGGTGCACACTTGCAATGCTTGAGTCTGGGATGAGGCAATGACTAGACGACTCTGATGTATAGTGAGGTACTATTTTTTGTTTTTGTTTTTGTTTTTGTTTTTGTTTTTGTTTTTGTTTTTCGAGACAGGGTTTCTCTGTGTAGCCCTGGCTGTCCTGGAACTCACTCTGTAGACCAGGCTGGCCTCAAACTTAGAAATCCACCTGCCTCTGCCTCCCAAGTGCTGGGATTAAAGGCGTTCACTACCACTGCCCGGCTGAGGTACTATTTTTTTTTAAAAGGTGATTAGTAACAAAATATACAATGTCTAACAACTGACAAACTGACTACAGGTAATTGGCAAAATCATCTTAATACCTGATGTTTTTGAGTCTTTTCTAGTAGATTTTGTACAGAATAACTGCAAAAAAGCATCAAACTCCAAAAAATTAAGACATTCATGTTTATTTTTCTATTTCTTTCCTTACTTTTGATGGTCTAAGATGTATTTTCTGATTTGCTAGACTCTATAAAAGTTCAATCTTCCTTCTTCAATAAGGTTCACAGAATTCTACAGAGAATTGAATTTCATGAAGCTTTTTTCTTTTTCTTTTCTTTTCTTTTTTTTTTTTTTGCTCTGAGCATTCAAAATTATGCAGTGTGTACTAGAAGACCGACAGTGTGACAGTGTAAAGGACCATTTAGGTTGGGGACATATGTCAATGACAGAGGGCTTACCTGGCCCTGCGTTAGATTGCCATTACTAGAAAATTAAAGTAAATAAGATAATAACAATTATCCTTACAATGAAAATGAATATTACAGAATGATATGTATCTCTGAAAGCATTGAACATGTAAAAGAAGACTATGACAAATACATATAACTCTTTCATCATGGCTCAGACATTCACAGATGTATCTGTGCTAAAGGATCAACAGATGGCTCACTACCTGTCTCTTCTCTTTTCTTTTTTCTTTTCTTTTGTCTTCTCTTCTCTTCCCTTCCCTTCCCTTCCCTTCCCTTCCCTTCCCTTCCCTTCCC
>NW_021604708.1:4255343-4265527 GCF_004785775.1 Grammomys surdaster | reverse complement strand
CCTTCCCTTCCCTTCTCTTCTCTTTCTGAGACATTGCCTTACACTGTAGCTGAGGCTAGCTTCTGTAGTCCAGGCTGGCCTCAAATTTTATTTGATCAATCATCTGTTTGTGGTCAAGGATCAATTCCAGACCTATTGTATTGTTTACTTATCCAGAGCCTCTTTTCTGAAGGACCAAGTGTCATTTACAATTAGAAATGTCTGTCTTTGAGGGATTTGTTCATCTGATGTTTTGAGAAGTGTTTTTTCTTATAACCCAGGCTGGTTTCAGATTTATTAAATAGCTGAGACTGCCCTGAACTCCTGATACTCAGAGCCATCTGCCTCCCGAGTATAGGACACTGTAGGCCCAGAGCCGCCTTGCACCAGCTGTGTGTTTCTTTCTTCTGTCCGGGTGTCAATATTGGACACTCACTTAACTGGTGAGTTTTGATGTGCACACAAAGGTAACAAAAGAATCACAGTGATAGAGAATGTTGGGGAAAAGCAGCAGCCCAGGTATTCCTACCTGGAGTCCAACCAGAGACTTTAGGAATGAGATAAATAAGAAAACAACCACACTGTAGACAATGACTTCCACACACTGATATGCTCCACACTAGCCACAATCCACTGAACTTGTGGCCTGCTATAGTGTTTCCTTTAATGTCTAACACTGAGGCTGAAATCTACAGAATCTTAGGAATGTCCATCAAACACAGACAGTTAACTTTTAAGCTGACCGGGACCACACCTTAGTCATGATCACACAGAAACATCTCAAGCATCTTGATACTTTTCAATTATGACATTCTACTGTGGGGTGTTTGGAGTCAGTGGTTCCTGAGATACTAGAGATGGAGTCCCGACCAAGTCCCAGACATGTATGTGTCACAAGCTAAACTCACTATGCTAGTTTGAATGAGAACGGCTCCCATAAACTCATATATTTGGATGTTTGGTTCCCAGAAGGTGAACTGATTAGGAAGTACTAGGGAAGTGTGGCCTTACAGGAGGAGGTGGGTCACTGGAAGGAGGCTTGCAGGTTTCAAAAGCCAAGGCAGGCCAAGACTCATTCTCTCTGCCTCTTGCATGTAGATTAGAATGTAAGCTCTTATCTACTGCCCCAGCACCATGGCTTCCTGCCTGGATACTGCCATGCTTCCCACCATTATAGACATGGGCTATCCTTCTGAAACTGTAAGGAAACCCCCAATTAATTACTTTCTTCTCTAAGCTGCCTTGGTCATGGTATCTCTTCACAGCAATAGAACAGTAACTAAGATACTCCCCAACCGACAACCTCGAACTTCTCTCTCCTATTAACACCCTTCAAATCAATACAAGTCCCACTGATTTCAGCAGCATTGTGTGTGAAATGTCTATCCCCTCTGTTCTTTCTCAGTCTCTGTTTGAGCCCCCAGGATCTCTTCTTTGCCACTGTCTACAACAAACTCTACTTACTCTACTTACTTAGTTTTTGAGACTGGTGGTCTAATCCAGGCATGTGGTTGGCGACCCAGTAATAGGGAGGATTATGGGAAAATCTTAGTCAGCCTGGGCTATGCAGTGAGACTTTGTCTCAAAAATCAAATAATAAATTTGCAAGTCTTTGGTTTTATTTTTTCTTTCTGGACCCTAAGCTGGCCCGGAGCTCACCTTGTAGCCTAGTGTGACTTTGCCTTTGTTACAGTTTTTCTACTTCGTCCTCTAGGAAGCTGGGATTACAGGCACATACCACCAGGCCTGCTTCTCTCAGCTTCCATGGTAACTCTCCCCTCAGTGTCTTTCTGTCTGTCTGTCCCTCCACTTCCTTCTTCCTTTCTTTCCTCTATGTCTCTTTGGAGACGTGGTCTGATTCTGTAGCCTAGGCTTGCCTGGAACTCTCAGTAAGTAGCCTTCCTGTCTCTGTCTGCCAAGTCTAGGATTCGAGATGGACACACTATTATGGGATTCTGATCAAAGAGACAGAACTTTAAAGACAGAACTTTAAAACAGTTTTAATGTGCATGCACAGGCTCAGGTGAAGTATTTTTTTTTGTAAAGAAAGCTAACAGTGAGTACAGCAAAACGGTGCTTTTTATGTGGCTTTTGCTTCATTGTCTCCTGAATACGGTACGCTTTTAGTTGTTTTAAAACCTTAAAGTAGAATGCTAAAGCTGGCTTGGATGTGGGGGAAGGGAGGGCTGCTTGGAGCATGTAGGAAGATCTCACAGAAGCATGTTGGCAGAGACTCAACCACGTAACAGCCTCCTTGTCCCTCCTTCAAGGTCTCTGAAAAGGCTAAGAAAGGAGGAGATGTAAGAAAGGTATGCTCAAGGACACTGCTCAGCCTGTGCAGCTATTTCTGTTTTTCTATTCTATGGGTCTTACGGGGCTCCAACCATACCACCATATCTGGGCCCTTAGGGTGCTTCCTGATGCAAAATGTAATTGGCTCCCTCTTTTTGCTTTATTTTGCAATCCAGCCCAACAATCTCTGGGTTTGAATTCCCTGTTTCATTTACATTTGACACAAATAATTCATATGATTGAATTTTGAGGAGTTCATCTTTCACATGCCATTCAGAAACTAAGCCTTGGACCATTAAGACCATTTGCTATTTATCCTGGGTGAAAGGTATTCTGCTTCTGCAGTTCTGCTGCTGATCTGCCTGACCGAGTCCCTTTAAAGCCGGCTTCTGCCGCCACCAATTAGCACCTCAAAGTGACACAGCAGGAGGCGAGGTAAAGCCAAAGCAGGAAATTACTCTTCTCTAAATTGAAGTCTCAGAGGAGGGGGGACTTATCTCTTCCCTTTGTTCGCAGTATTTGTAAGACCCAGAGCCTGTGTTCACACGGTGGAAAACAACTCACTGCAGTTCTGCACATAAATTCAATCATAAATTGAATAAGAGGTTAGAACAGAGAATGCCTTCTTGGATACACACTAGGAGCAATTGTCTTCCTTAACTTTCACCATTCATTACTGGTTTGCGGGGTCATGGAAAAGTTTTAGACTATAACTAAGCTGTCATTGAAGATTTGAGAAACTCAGTCTATATCTTATCTTCTGTTTTTGCACCTGGGGTCCTGTGGTGTACATCTTCTTTATGACCTTCGGTTAATGATTCCTGTAACCCCTTAGAATGTGCCCTAAGTTTTAGATGTCTGATGTTATCTCAGAAGCAATGAAGCAGTCCTGTTTTAAGAGGAACCCGATGCACGCACTGAAGGGAGGTCATCACTTGGAAACAATGGAAACCGTCCTGCCGGCCATCTCTGAAGAATAAACACTCTTTGTCTTTGGCTACTATCTGAGTCTGGAGTCTTCCTTCGGCGATTTTCAGACCCTTACAATTTAACCTATCATTTCTACTGGTCTCTCCTGCGCTTTGTTTCTTGTTGAATTTCACGTGTCCCTTTGTTCCTTCTGTCTTCTTTTGAATTAACGTTTACTTTTCATTTTAACCTAATTTTTTCCCTTTGCATCCACTTTTTTTTAAAGATGTATTTATTTATTTATTTATTTATTTATTTATTTATTTATTTATTTATTTTTATGTAACTACACTGTTTTGCAGACTTCAGACACACCAGATCTGATTCCATTACAGGTGGTTGTGAGCCACTATGCAGTTGCTGGGAATTGAACTCAGGACCTCTGAATAGCAGTCTGTGCTTTTAACTGCTGAGCCATCTCTCCAGCCCCTGAATCTGCTTTTTTAAAGATTTATTTTGTTTTTAATCGTGTGGGTGGGTGGGTGACATACATGCATGTGAGTGTGGGTATATGTGGAGACCAGAAGAGGGCATTAGATCCCCAAACTGGAGTAACAAGAGTTGCAAACTGCTGAACAGTGATTCTGGGAACTGAAATAATCAGGCCCTCAGCAAGAACAGTATGTGCTTTTAACCACTACACCAGCTCTCCACTTTATAAAACAAAACAAGACCAAAAAAAAAAAAAAAAAACAAACAAAAACAAAAAACCAAAGAGGGGCTCACGAAGTCTCTCTTGAACTCACTCCATGACTCAAGCAAGCCTCAAACTATTGATCCTCTTTTCTTGGGCTCCGGAGTAGCTATGATTATGGGCCAGAACTGCAAGATGCAGCTTCTGCCTTTAATATTTTTGGATTCATTTTTAGCTTCAACCAAGTGTGTGTGTTGGTGGGTAGAGTCCTGATTGTTAATTGATACAGGAGGGCTCCTCCCATTGTTTGTGGAGTCATTCCCTCAGCAGGTGGGTCTGGTTTTGTAGATTAGTTGGACAGGAACCAGCAAGCAGTGTTCCTGGCTTCTGCCAGAGTTCTGCTGGGTAACAGCATGGGACTTTTTTGCTTATGAACTGAAATAAGACCTCTCCTCTCCTAACTTGCTTTTGGTCATAGGATCTGTCACAGCAACAGAATGACACTAAGACAGAACTGAATCTGAGAGCTGTCATGCTGTTTTGATTGTCCTATGCATCTTATGTCAACCTCACCTTGATTTAAAATCAAATAGAAATCATATCTTGCATGATTGCTGCTTTCTAGAATTGAAGGTTGATCTTTGACCATGCTAATTTTTCTTCTCACTGTCAGAATAAAAGGCATTGTCCCTTCTTTAGATGTCCTTTCTCTATGGTCCAGTCCATAAATTCCCATTTAAACTATTTCTTTCTGTGTCCTGCTTCCAACTATCAGTTCCTCTTGTTTTAGTCAGTGACACATTCCTTTTCTGACAACATACTCTTCTTTTTGAAGACTCAGATCTAGAATTGTCTCCAGAGAGAGAGAGAGAGAGAGAAGGGGGGGGAGAGAGAGAGAGGAGGAGGAGCAGGAGCAGGAGCAGGAGCAGGAGCAGGAGCAGGAAAAGGAAAAGGAAAGGACTTGTGGACTTGTGTGATGTGTGAAGCCCCCAGTGCACTCTCTGAGGCTTGCAGAGGTATGGAGCTGGTACACAAGTGATTCACACATGGATATTCCTGATACACATTCTTCCAGATTTTTTCTTTTCAGTTTCTATAACGTGTTGAAACTAATAACAGGAAGCCAAGTGTGATGGCACATTCCTGTAACCCGAGGACTACATAGTAAAACTTTGTCTTTTTTTTTTTTTTTTTTAAACAGGTCTCACTAATCCCTGGACAGCCTGCTGGCCTGCAACTCACTATGTAAATTAGACTGGCTTCAAACTCACAGAGATCTGCCTGCCTCTGCCTTTTTAGTTCTGGGATTAAATGCATGAGCCACTATGCCCAAGAAGACCCTGTATTTAGAAAGAAAGAGAGAGAGAAAGAAAGGATAGAAAGAGAAAGAGGGAGAGAGAGAGAGGGGGAGAGAGAGAGAGAGAGAGAGAGAGAGAGCGCAATGGAAACCCTAAGACACACAGATTATACATTTAGAGACAGTCTACCTGATGCCTTGACTTGAGGAACATGGAGTTCCTCTGCTGTGGTACAAGGTGCATGGAGTTGCATGGCTGCTCTAGAAGAGAGTTCTCTGAAGAGAGCCTGTCAAATGGAGCTCAGTCTCCTCTCTAGAAAACGATACATGTTAATTTTTAAATGAATAAGTCTTTTAGGTTGTGATGACTGAGTAGTAAAGGCATTGGACTTTGAGTCCAGAGAGGATCCCCATGCAAGTTCAGGTTCAAATCCTGCTTACAGCTATATTTCCTTGTTTCATTTCTGAAAAATATTTGATGGTCTGGTGCTGGAATCAGCATCCTACCCTGACAAACCCTTTACAACCTGAAATCATCCAGAGAACACTGGGGAACTGGATTCTGTTTTACATTTTAGTGTCTTTAGCTTTCTTTGAGTTATAATAATACTTTACAATAAATTTACACATGGTGAGTAATTACACTTTTTACCTGTTTGGACACGAGGAATATAGTCAATATCTTCTGAAATGTATGGAAAGACACCTCATTTTTACAATAACTACATTCTCAGCAATAAAGTTGGTCGATGGTAAATAGCGTACCTCTTCAGAAACGTTTCCCGTGGGAACACAATGTTGGTACACAATAGAGCTGAACCAAACAGAAAGCTCAAAAAGCTGAGAAAAGAGATACAAACACAAATCTGAACAAATTGACCTCCCTATAGCATAACTAATATCTCAGAGATAAAAGTGGTCTTTTAAAAGTAAAATGGGAATTGTACCTGGGAGAAAAAGATCTAAAAAGAGGGAAATACAAAACATGACATATTTTCTTTCATATGCAGAATCTATATGTGTCTTAGTTAGGGTTTCTGTTGCTATGAGAAAACACCATGACCAAAAAGTAAGTTGAGGAGGAAAGGGTTTATTTTGCTTCCCCTTTCACAATGCTGCTGATCACTGAAGGAAGTCAGGACTGGAACTCAAACAGGCCAAGATGCTGAATGTAGGAGCTGACGCAGAAGCCATGGAGGGATGCTGCTTACTGCTTCCCTGGTTTGCTCAGTCTGCTTTCATATAGAACCCAGGACTACCAGTCCAGGGATGACATTACCTGCAATAGGCTGACCCCCTCACCCCCATTCATCACTGATTGAGAAAATGCCTTACAGCTGGATCTCATGGAGGCATTTTCTCAACTAAGGCCTCTTCCTCTCTGATGACTCTAGGTTGTGTCAAGTTGACACACAAAACAGCCAGTACAATATGTAAATACCCATACATACATGCATTTTAGTGCACCAAAGCAAAAGGTCTTTCTGGGTAGGTAGAATATCATTGTGTGAGAAAGAGTGACAATGGGCAAAGTACAATGATATGTGTACAAAAATTATTTTATAAGCTAAAAGAATTAATTTTTAAAAATTACAATTGGTCCTTATTTCCAATAAAGAATTTTATGTGGATATATGTAGGCAAATAAATCATGATTTCCTAATTATATATTGTGCTCTCACCCCACCAACCCTGATATGGCTCTGAGATATGTTACTGCCTAAACATAATAAATAATTTCTTCTAGTTGTTACAGTACACTACAAAGCCCTGGAATGACCCTTAACAGAACTTGGGGTGCGGGTCAGTTGGACGATGAGTTAGTGCTTCCGACTACGAATCAGGAGATACCAGGCTGGACTTCTAGCTGGTTCCGTTAGCTTCTTTGTTTCTTTTCTGAATGCTATCGTTCAAATTCGTAGTAACGAAGCGTTTAAGCATTCGTAATCTGTGAAGTTATTTTCTGAGTCTGAAAGCTATTTCCGAAGCAGTTAACCACCCATCTTCTGGGAGCTTTTCTTTCTACTTTCTAGCTCTTCCATAGTTTAAGGAGTCAGAAGAAATGCTTTAAAACCAGAAATGCTTTAAAACCAAAGAAGAGGGTGAAAGCAGAAAGAAGACGGAGAACCAGGAGGAAGAGGGTGGAACAAGAGAGTAACAAAAAAATGTGGCATCTAAAAAGAAGGACTTTGAGAGAGGAAGAGATCCGGCAAGAAAGTGAACCTGGCAGGGCAAGAGGGAGGATAATATCAAAGTATAATGATATATGTATGGAAACGTCGCAAGGAAACATTGCTTTGTATTCTAACTTAAAAATAACATAAATTAAGCTAAAGGAAACCGGTTGCGGGCCAGAAACGCCGCGTTCGGGAAGCGGAGCCAGAAGGATAGCTAGTCTCAAGGCTCGGTCTTAACAAACTGATAAGCTATAAAGAACCCTTTTCTATCTGGGTTCATCAATACCTTTTCCTACTGGGAAGAGTTTTCCATTTTGGAGGTGATCTCTTCTCCCACGCACAGCTCTTTCTGTAGAAATGGTTACTGCAAAGGGGCGGTGGGAGACGGGGCGGGGGGCATCTCCCTAAGAATCCGGGCTGTGGGGGACACAGGACACTGGCGGTGCGGCCTCAGTGGCGCCAGGGAGACTCGCTTTGGCCACCAACCCGGTTGACTTCATGGGTCTCTATCCTTGATCCTCAGCCCCAGGATCTTACAGAGCTGAGCACTTAGCTAGGATACCAGAACTACCCAGAGAGGGAGGGGAAAAGGAGAGTGGAGGGAGTGCAAAAAGGAAGCCTCATAGTACGCATCTAAACCAAGAAGTTTGTATTTTCAGGCAGTGAAGAGAGAGGCTGGAGGCTGAGGTTACTGTCAAGTAAGAGGAATGTTCTCAAGTTATACCAAAAGCATCTTAGTTTAGGAATGGATGTCCTATCTTCTCTCTGGCAGAGAGTTTCGGTCTTGGTGCTGCGGTCCCTGCTTTGGTGCAGGCTCGAGAGGGGATACATTTCGTAATGGGTTCTGCACTAAGAGCCAACACAGAATCAGCCTTTCGCTTGTCAAAGGGCACCTCACAGTCGAGAACAAATATTAATTAACTGTTGGTATTCTGAGTAGATGAGGCTATGCAAGAAATACTTTCACCAGAGAAAGCTCCGAGCACAGGGGAGTCCTGAAACACTCAGCTGCTCCTACGAGGAACCTCAGCTGTGTCTTTGTAGAGCAAATTCATCTCCAAGTCTAAGGTCCAGCTGCCTCCTCAGTTCAGAGCACCCCGCAGGGTCCTGTAGACGACATCAGCGCAGCCGGCTTCCAGCTAGGTCCGGCCACTACTACAGATCAAGATCTTACTGGGAATCGCCTGGAAACCTTACCTGCGTAGACTGTATTTACCCCAGTGTTTATTTACCCCAGAAAAAATAAAAAAGGTAAGCCCAGCTGAGAGGCTGAAGCAGGAGGATCAGAGATTTAAGTCCTGCCTGGGCTACATGAGACCCTGTTTCAAAACAAACACCACATAGTGAGACTGTTCAAAAAACAAAGACAAATCTTTCTTGCTGTTATTATTGCCTCTCTCTCACCAACTTACTCATTGATTCATTGAATCTGCCCTCCTCTCTATACTGAAAAAAGAGAATTTCGTATCTTCTCCTAATTGCCTCTAAAAACACACCTAAGCTCTCATACTACGTACAAAATTTCGTGAGACAGGATTTCACACTGTAGCCCAACCAATGTGGGCTTCAAACTTGCTAGGATCAACTTCTGCTTTCCAAGAGAGAGAACTGCGGACGTAGGCAATCACACCTAGCTTTTCTTCTTTTGTGAAGACAGATTGGTATCTTTCTGTGCATACAGACTTGACTGTTCTAGAACTCGGAGATTTGTCTTACGCTGCCTCTTGAAGGAGCGCACTCATCTTTTTAATTTAGTGACTTCCTTCGAGAATTTTACACTGAGAATTTTATTCTGAGCAGACGAAACTCTGGCTTTCAGATGTTAAGAGAACTAAAAAACAGTCCCATTACTGGCCCGTACGGGGATCGAACCCGCGACCTTGGCGTTATTAGCACCACGCTCTAACCAACTGAGCTAACCGGCCAGATATGTGTAAAAGGTTTAAATAAAACAACAGGAGAAGATTTTCTATTTAAGCTATATTTATAGTTTTAAACAAGAGAACCTGAAATACTTAGACATCACGTTCAGAACAAAGTCTTTAACCGCTGACGAACTTTCCCTGAAAAAGCTCTCATGACCCTATGTTTCACTTTTAGAAGCATGCCAATTACCAGATAGCAAATTGCAAGCTTCTCAATAACTAGTTATTTATTGCCAAGAGATAACTCGTATTTCTTTCAAGTTGGTTCAAAGTAAATTCTCAGAGACTTGTGGTATTAAGGAAAAGGGTCTCCAAACATTCTCACACATTAGCATCTAGGTTTGGGCTACTGCACAGCACATAGCTGTGGCTTTACTTCTTGGTATGAAAAAACCCTGGAAACCAAGATGGTGCCAGGAACGGAGCCCAGAACCTAGCATATGGGACCACTATCCCTGAACCACACTCCCTTCCCTGAGTTTTATACATACATTTAATAAAATCTACTTTCAAACGAATAATGTACTGTATTTTTTTTCTTATTTTTTTTCTTAATTTTTTTCTTTTTTTTTTTTTCTTATTTTCATTCCGGGAAACTTAAGAACAACTTAGCTTCCTATACACAAAAGAAATTTCAAAAGTCTTTTTCTATAAGAACAATGAAATTTGTAATCCCTTATCATACAACAGGGACTTTAACAAAGGAACAACGGATGAGAAACATGAAGCGTGAAAAATGAGCCTTTGCCGAAACCCGGGATCGAACCAGGGACCTTTAGATCTTCAGTCTAACGCTCTCCCAACTGAGCTATTTCGGCTTGCTAATAGTAGTTTGACTACCAATATTAGGGCTCAAGATAGTCCCCAGAGGCAGATCAGAGAGAGAGAGAGAGAGAGAGAGAGAGAGAGAG
>NW_021604708.1:4228174-4254943 GCF_004785775.1 Grammomys surdaster | reverse complement strand
AGGGGGCGAGGGAGGGAGAGAGAGACTGATTCAAAAAAGGAAGAGTCCAAAGCTGGAGTCAGAAGTGCTGCCAGCGTGTTTATCAACGGTACAACTCTTTTTGTATCCCTCAGACAGCGAAGCATAAAACAAGCAGTAAAGGGCACCAGAGTTACAGTTGCAATGGCCTGAACACCGAGCCCAAACCCAATGAGACAACAAACGCCAAGCGGGAATAGTCTCAAGAGTTTATTAAGCTGACAGCCGGGTGGCACGTCTACTCTGGAAAGAAATATGCGCATTTCTTTCTGTGAAAAACAGTCTTTTACACAAAGTTTATTGCTGGGCAAGCAAGAGAAAGCAAGCAGACTACAGGAACCAATGAAAAGCAGTTAGCTTGGGCTAAACCACAAAGTTTATTAAAGTTTAAAAGTTTCAAATGTGACCCAGTTTGAACAACTTCTCTAAATAGATGTTATCTCCTTCCTTACAGCACACTGAACCTGGATACAGAACGACTTAACCCTTGGGCTAATATTTCTTTTGGAGTTTTTTTTCTCCTAGGTCACATGACAGTGAGCTTAAGATACCCACTGAAATATTTGAAATATTTGACCACAAACATATGGGGTGGGTAATATCAAGTGCCGGTTCTTAGACTACTGCCTCGCCAGAAGCTCTGCTAGTCCATACTGGCCTTGTCTGGTTTGACCCTGGCTAGGGGAGTGAGAAAAAGTCTATATCCCACCACCTCCAGTCTAGCCCCAAACATTTCTGGATCAAACTTTTGTTACGACCTGTCTCTCCGTCTCTCCAGTCTAATGGTCCTCTCACACTGTTTCTCTGTCTTTCTTCTTTCTTTGAAGCAAAAATTTCCTACAGTCTGCACTTCCTTTTGTAGACATTCCATTACAAAAACTGTGTTTGCTTACTTTATTGTCAAAACAATTAGCAGGATTCACAGGAGACAGATAATGTGAAGGGGAAAATCGAAAAGCGGGGGCAGGGTAGTGGGGTTAGTTGGAAAGGGGGTGGGAGGTCAGTTCAAAAGGAGATGCAGAGGAGGGATAACTAATACTAAGATTGCTTGAAAAAATACAGGGATCATATTATTTTATATTTACCTAAAATTACATACATGTGCACGTGTGTGTGTGCGCGCGCGCACGCGAGTGTGTGTGTTTAAATGAAGTTACAACACATGAAGTGATGGGGTGATAATGATTCCCCCAAGCATCATAAACTATCTAACAAAAACTCCCCCACCAGGTATAAAAACTCTCTTTTTGAGTTGTTGGTTAGGGAAATCCAAAAGATTCTCCAACAATACAGGCTGTTGTTGCTCTCGGATGCTTCCAGAGGTTGAAAATAAGCCCCTATTGCAGAAGACAGCATGTACTTCAGGACTCAGGATTGTATCTGATCTGACTCAAAAGCCTCCTCCTTGAGAACTAGCTTCACGGTACTAGAAGATGCTATGTACGCCGCTGCCAAAGGAGGGAAGCACTCAATGGTCCTACCTAGCTGTGATGCCTATATTTTGGCAATAATCAACAGCCTGACTTAAGACCCCCTCAACTGGAGGACAATTTAGCCTACTGCTGTAACCTAGCCAATTACACATGCTGGTGAGGTCATTGAGTTTAGAGGACAACCTTTTACGGTCTCTTTCCTAAACCACTATAATTCCTAAGCACATTCTAAATACTTATCTTTATACCCATAAACAAGTGTAGCTTTCACCCCTCATCGAAGAAGCTTCTTTTTTTGCGGTGGACAGAAACCATTACAAAAATCCACAACTGATCAAAATGCAAAGAACAACTGGCTGTGGGGTGCCCAACCCCAAGAGATGCATCTGTAACCTACAATCCCTACACCAAAGGCTCGGGGACATCGTGGAGAGGGAGTGGAAAGATGGTAAGAGTCAGAGGACCAAGAAGTCTGCTGCAATCTAGATTATGACAGAGAAGCTACATCTATGAATTCTCAACAATATGGCTGCCTAAACAAGATCTGAGCAATGGCAGCACCGGCTGACATACCAACATGGAGGGAAGAAATCTTATGGGGCCCTACCTACCCCTAGATGAAGAACTTCAAACAATTAAAGACTGATGAGAGATGTAGGATTAGTTTTCCCCAAGGAGGAAGCCCCTAACTGAATAAAATTTTATTTTAATTAAAAATAGAATACATTTTTTAAATTAATTTTAAAATGTCAACAAAATTAATTTTAGAAAAATAAATAAGAAAATAAGTTTAAAAGCTATGAAATGGAGTAACCCACCCAGTTTCAAGACTGTGATAGAAAGGAGGGAAAAGATCTGTACATGGAGGAGCAATCCATGTCCCCATGGTTGGTGAGTCAAGGCTTCCTCTATAAATCTTCCCAGCTTTTATAAGATCATTTAGGATCATCTAATTGAGCACCCAAAAATCTCTTTCTCATTCAATTTTTCTATTCTACTAAGAGCAGATTACAGAGTAAAAACCCTGAATGTGTTTGTCACTTAATGAATTTTACAGGCTTAGATCCCTGTCCTACCTCCAATTCCCTCTCATTCCATACCTTCCACACGGTACCCACATCCTGAGCCTTCTCATCGCCTCTGGTAGCTGTTTTAATTTGATAACTTCATATATATTAAACCAAACAGAATCTGCATTTTTTGTGTGTTTGTTTTCAACCAATATTATCTCCGAAATTTGTATTATTTGTTATGTACTTTCTTTTGTTGGTTGTATTAGTGTTGCTGTTCATTTTGTGGGTGCTTGTTTGTTTGTGACAAGGCCTGAAGTCACCTGGGGCTAGCCTTGAACACCTATACATGGAAGAGAAGGACTCTGAGGTCCCAATTCTCCTTCCTCTCCTAATGCTAGGATTATAGGCCTTATCTATGCTTATGACTGTAAAAACAGACTGTCTAAGCTAGGTGTAGTAGTTCAGGCCTGTGATAAAAATGAGCAACAACAACAAAACTTGTCTTCTTTCTCATCAACTTCTACTTTCCAGATCTGCTACAATGTATTTATCCACTGGGTTGTCTCCAGCCAAAACTATTATAAAAATCACTACCTTATCCATCTTGCACATGACTTTGGGTGAACATAAGCACTCATTTGTCAGACTGGCAAGCAGACAGATAGAAGAAATTTCTGTGTTGTAAGATACGTATCTATATTTAACATTATGAGATGCTTCTAAACGTTCTATGAGAACTCATTATATGGAGCTCAGCCAGCACCTACCATTGTCAGTACTTGAGTTTAGCTATTTGACTAGGGATGCTGTGATAGCTGAACCTACTGTGTACACCAGAATAGCCTTCAACTTGTAGCTGGCCTCCTCCCCCTCCCCATCATCCCCTCCTCTTCTTCCTCTTCCTCCTTCTCTTCTTCTTCTTCCTCTTCCTCCTCCTCCTTCTCCTCTTCCTCCTCATCTGATGCTGCTAGTATAGACATGCTTCACAGTGTTCAGCTTTCTTAGTTTTATGAAACAAAATCTCACTCTGTGGCCCAAACTGGCTTTGAGCTCACCTTGATCTTCCTGCCTCAGCCACTAAACTACTGACATATAGGCGAGAGCCATTATTCCCAACTAACTTTTTAAAAATGATTTTTAAAGTTAGCATATAAACTATGTATTATTATCCTTTGTTCCCATTAACCCACTTTCCCTATTCCTTTTCCCAATCTTCCCTGTGTTAGGTCTCACAGAAACCTGGAACAAATCTTATTCAGTACCCTCAGCACTTTTCACCCCACCTCCACCCTAAACCTTTCCCTCCTAGAGATTGGCCTTCTCTTCAGTTCCCCCAGCCTCTTCCCTAAATAACTGGTAATCTTCTGCCTAGGCCTGCTGAGTGCTAGGATTATGGACATGTGCTACCCTTTACTTTTACCTTTACTTTAAAGTACTTTTTAAAAAGTCTTCAGTTGAAAATTCTTCATTAACAACTTCTTTCTGCTTTGCCATGGTTTGGGGCCACATTCACGTACTAACCATATGCAGGATTTTTCCTCCTTTGTTTTTAAATGATATTTCTGCTTAAATGCTGATTGTTTAGAGAAAGCTTAGGTTACGGCCTAATACAAAGTAGCATCTCGGGGCTGGATGTGGTGACATATACCTTTAATTCCAGCACTCAAGAGCCAGTAAATCTCTGTAAGTTCCAGGTCAGCTAAATAGCAAGTTCCAAAACAGATAGCAAGGACTACATAGAGATCCCATCTCAAAAGAAAAGAGAGAGAGAGAGAAGTAGCACTTCATACATAGTCTATGCTTTATTAATAGATTTCTATTTTTTCTACAGAAATTGTCCTTATTTAAGGACTCATCTAGCCAGGCAGTGGTGGTGCACGCCTTTAATCCCAGCAGAGGCAGGCAGATTTCTGAGTTCGAGGCCAGCCTGATCTACAGAGTGAGTTCCAGGACAGCCAGGGCTACACAGAGAAACCCTGTCTCAGAAAAAAAAAAAAAAAGAAAGAAAGAAAGAGAAAAACAAACAAACAAACAAACAAAACCAACCAAACAACAACAACAAAAAAGAATTCATCTAAATATACATCTAATTGTTATCATAGTAACTCTGTGTGTGTGTGTGTGCACTATATACTTTTAACATAGGGTACTACATAGCTCCAAGCTGCCCTGAAATTAGATTTTCCTGCCTAGGTCTTCTAAGTTGGAATATGCCCAGGATGTATCATTGCTTATGTTTTCTGTCTTCCTTATAGAATTTAGGTTCTAGAAAGCAAAGTTTTCTTACTTTTCTTCCCTGTTATATCATCTAGAAAACACATGGGGGACAGAATGCTCAGGAGGGAGGCTGGATTTGAGTGTAACGTTTTCTGAACCTGTGGGCATTTCTTTTAAATATGTCTACAGGACAGCAATATGCTTGGCTCTGTGTTCAATTCAAAAGAATTGATATTTGTAGAGTTGTTCTTTTTGTTTTTTTGTTTTTTGTTTTTTTTTGTTTTGTTTTGTTTTTTCGAGACAGGGTTTCTCTGTGTAGGGATGGCTGTCCTGGAACTCACTCTGTAGAGCAGGCTGGCCTCGAACTCAGAAATCCTCCTGCCTCTGCCTCCCAAGTGCTGGGATTAAAGGCGTGCACCACCGCTGTCCGACTGTAGAGTTGTTCTAATCAAAGAAATTTTTAAAAAATCACATGATAGTTCTATCACAGCTAAATTGAGAGACACCGGTGAAGCACAGCATTGAATCTATGACAAATTTTAGAGAAGATTAACTGAGAGGGACTAGACTCCCCTCATGTGAGCAGTACTGTAGAGAGTTTTTGGGGCCATTTGGCAGGAATTTGACATTGGGCCAGGAAAAGGAAGTAAGTTTCAGGCAAGAATTTGACACTGGGCCTGGACACGGAAGTAAGCTCAGACAGGAATCTGATTTGAGGCTAGAACAAAGAAGTAGGCTTCAGGCAAGTTTGACTTTGGACTAGGACCGGGAAGTAGGCTCAGATATCTTGATAAGCCCCCAGAATCAGTGATCAAGGGGACTTTGTTTATTGCCTTGCTTGTTCCTTGACTTTGTGTTTATTGTCTTGCTTGTCCCTTATCCTAGAACTGACCTTATTACTTACATGCAATTAAAGTGGTATAAAAGCAGGTTGGGAAAAAATAAACCCGCTTCAGCCTCAGAACTGGCTGGGGTCATGCTACAGTGTTGTGTAATTGTCTTTTTTCTTTTTAATCCTCGCTCCTGCCCTGGAGAACCTGCTGACTGACTGAGCTGGCTTGGTCACAGCACTGTATCATGGGCTATGGTTCCTGACTGACTAAAATGTGGAAAAGAAAAGAGCCAGATGACAGCACCAGCCTCTGCTTCCAGACAGTAAGGTAAGAGCAAGCAGTGTCCTGCTGCCAGGGTCGGGAGCGGGAGCTGATCCCACCACTATGCCTCACCAACACAGTGAAATGTTGGCCCTGAACTACAAGCCCAAACAAACTCTTCTTCCATTAAGCTGCTACCTGTGAGGTATTTGATCAGAGCAAGGAGAAAAGTAACTGATATTTCCATCCATTATGATGGTATACGGGCATAGCAGATGAGTGAGAAGTATACTTTCTGCAAAGATATTGTGTTTCAGATGTGGAGAAATACATCCAGCCAAAACTTAGCAATCTTTTACCTATGGAATCCTATTAGAAACCCAATGGTGTGATACATGTTGGGGAAACCTAGAGACATGAGTAAATTACTGCACTGGACCCTCCTAGAACCAAAAACAAAGCCTGATACCTACCGGACCTTTTGCATTTGGGAGGCAGCACATTCCATACTTAGGTTTGTCACTCAAGCCCAATCCTGTGACTTAGAAAACTGCTCGTTGGAATGGTGCCCAGAAAAGAAGGGTCTCCAACAGATCCAGTAAGGTATAGTGTTTTGAATGAGATCTCCCACCACAGTTCAAGCATTCCAATGTTTGGTCCCCAGTTACTGGCTGTTTTGATCTTCTGGAGGAATTACATGACTACATGTACAGAGACTTGTCTCCAAAGTGATTCTACATTCTGTCAAGTCGACAATAAAGATTTATTTATTTATTTATTTATTTATTTATTTATTGGTTTTTTCAGACAGGGTTTCTCTGTGTAGCCCTGGCTGACCTGGAATTCACACTGTAGACCAGGCTGGCCTCGAACTCAGAAATCGACCTGCCTCTGCCTCCCAAGTGCGGGGATTAAAGGCATGTGCCACCACTGCCCAGCGACAATCAAGATTTAGCTATCACAATTCTACCCTTGTCAACTTGACACCAAAACGTCATCTGTCACCAGAACCTTACGCCCATCTCATAGTTCGAAACATATTCAGTCCATTTCCAAAGTCCTTGGCATCTGTAACAGTCCCAGCACTGTTCAAAATCATTAGTGTGGAGTCACTTCTGAGATCCAGGCAATCTCTTAACTGTAAACTCCTGCATGATCAAAATAAAATTACAACATTCTGATATACAATAGCACAGATTATGTATTCACATTCCAAAAGGGAGAAATGAGTCTATAACACAAAAAGATCAAAGCAAAGTAAGACCAAAGCGCAGCACAGAAAGCACCAAATCCTGCAACTTCAGTATAGCACCTGGCGCTTGGGACAGAACCACCCAGACTCCAATGGAAGTGAACAGCCTGCTCCTGCTGCTCTGAGTCCTGTAGCATACAAAGTTCTCCCTTAGGCCTGCTCCATTCTATGACTACAACTTTCCCTACATATATTCCATGGTCCTGGCATTTTTAATACCCCAGAGCTTCCATTACAGCCTAAATTTCACCCTCACAACTCCTTTTAGGGACATCCTTGCAGAGACTCTAACCCTGTCACAACATTGTTTACCTCAGTGGTTCTCTGAACAAGACTTCATGACCCTCCTCAGTCTTGCAACTTCCATGCCTACAAAACCATCATTACATGGACAATGCTACCAAATTCTCCTGCTGCCTCAAGATGTACCCTAGGCCCCTTGGATCTCTCTGTGCTGATACAGTTGATTTCTAGGAGCAGTGAGTTGAAGGTTATTTAAGACAGGGCAGAGAAGGAGAAGGAGCTATTTCCTTCTGTGACATCGGTAGAATAGGAAGGTCAGCTAGGCGCTTTCTCTGTTTCTCTGAGCTAGCAGGCTTTCAACACATCTAGCTCCTGGGTCTTCATTTGGTAAAATCAAACTATTTTTAGTTTTTAATACAGCAATCTCCATCATGGTGGAGAAGATATGGTGACAGGAGGTGTCTGTTCACACCATCCCCACAGTCAAAATGCAGAGAGCAATGAATGCTCACGCTCAGTTGGCTTTCTCTTTTTTAAGCAGTCCGAGGCCTGTTCTATAGATCGGTACTGACCACATTTAGGTGAGTCTACCCTCTTCCATTAACCTGACCTAGAAACCTTCTCATAGATATATGCCCAAAGACTTGTCTCCCAGGTGATCCTAGGTCCTGCAAGCTGATGGCCAAGATTAACCACCACCGCTTTCTAATGAGTCTCAGTGGAAAGTGACCACTCGGCTATGGGCTACCAAGTTACCATGCAAGCAGAGCTCCTATGATGAAATGATGTCACCCGACTGATCAAGACAGAAAGGTGGCTCTGCACAACCATACTCCACCACCCAGTGGAAGAGTTCCATGCATTCTCAGATCCTAAATTCACTTTGTGATTTCCGTAAAGAAGAAAGCACCCACAGTATCACTCACGTGATGACTTTGCTCTCGCTACTTGCCCTTGTCCCTCACCTGCTGTTCTCTACAATCAGCTGATGGAGGAAGAGAAGTCTCGGGTCTCTGTTTATACGCGACTGTACATTGTATGCGGGCAACAACAGAAAGTGGGCGGCTGCAGCACTTTACTCTCTACCTGGGACATTCTGCAACTTAGTGTTGTAAGAAATCTCACTCGCAGCCGGGCAGTGGTGGCGCACGCCTTTAATCCCAGCACTTGGGAGGCAGAGGCAGGCGGATTTCTGAGTTCGAGGGCAGCCTGGTCTACAGAGTGAGTTCCAGGACAGCCAGGGCTAAACAGAGAAACCCTGTCTTGAAAAACCAAAAAAAAAAAAAAAAAAAGAAATCTCACTCGCCATAAGTGTGGGCAGTGAGCTAACTGGTCAAGCACTTTACTTGGCAAGAGCCAGATGTATAATTATGTAACCAGTTCCCGAGGTGTGGCTAATGCTTTAGCTAGGAGACCAAAGATTTGGAACATGATTAAGAGATCCATGATATTTAGATGGAAAATATGTGGTTAGACCTCTGTGAATTGGGGGGAAAACCAGATATTTGTGTTACATGTAGAATAATCACTAAAGGGTAAATCCAGTAGAAGCTGTTAGTAATTCAGTGGACAGGTGTGGTGATTCCCCTGCAGGCTTTACAGCAGGCAGGAAAAATGGCTCAACCTGATTTTACTGTAACTGCTGCTGGACCAGGACTTCTAGTCTGGCCCAGATTATTTTACTATAGCCATATTTACGAACAGCACAATTTCAGGGAAAAGTATTCAGGTAACAATTCACTTAGCCCCATGAGTAGCACAAAGCTTAAAACATTGAAGTTCTTAAACCGAACGCCTGTCTTTTATCTGTAAGATGGTTTCTTGTTGACCTAGAAACAATGCTCTAGATAAGAATCTAGTTTAAAATGACTGAGGTAGAAAGAATGCCTCGTGAGAGTCAGGATTAGCCTGGCCCTAAGATAACAATGAAGTCCCTTGGGCTGTTGTGAAGCACAAGTGACATCACTCATAAGGATGGGGTTTATAGCCTAACAGGAAGGGTTTTAAAGGGAAAGGATATTGTTTGGGGTGAGTAAATTCTGGGAGATATGGACAGAGCCTTTCTCATCAGACAGCAAAGGTTGTAAAACGCCATCATTCCTGGCATTCCAGGAAAAGCAGCTGTGCACCTGGTTCCATTGAGGAGGTAAGCTGTGTGTTTAACTTCCTGGCTTCTCCAATGCTCATCTGTGTGCACGAGGCCTCCTTTGCTCGCTATGGATAGCATGACCTGTCCTGTGAGCACCACCAGCCAACTTTCCTCTGTCACTCATATCATTATCCATGGACTCATGAATAAAATGGCTATAGTGACACAGATACAGAGTTTGATGTTGTATGAGACAGTGTCTCTCTCTATGTAGCCCTGACTGGTTTGGAACTCACTACGTAGACCAAGCAGGCCTCAGATTCACAGAGATCTGCCCGTCTCTGTCTAGAGATTAGAGACATGAACCACTATTTCAAGCCAGATACAGGTTTTGCATAGATTCGGCAATATTGACTTTCACACAATTCCTACGTCTCAGTGTCTTATCTCTCCACAACAGAACCAACGTCGAGATTCTTCTCTATAGGTCATAAGTCAGATACCCAAAGGCAAGTTTGATTGCATTTATCCACTTCAGTCACGAGAAGGTAAGGCTTTCGTTCTTGCTGAAATATATGTAAATGTGGATACAAACTCACCTTCAATTCTCTGCAGGGCTTCTGCCAACACCAGTAGGTGTGGCTTAGAAATCACCTGTTTGCTGCCTTCATCTTCTAGACATCACGCTTCTGGTCAGAGACTTGTTTTGCCACTAAAATAGTTTGGCAACTGGCCCACACTTGTCAGTTCTCTGGTCTTATCCATTCCCCATCACCCTGAAGCAGCTGGTTTGATGGGTGACACTAGCTAGGAGTCAATTCCTTCCTTGCAGGGCTGGGACAAGACTTTCTAGATGGTTATGTGTGTTCTGAGTCACCATCTGGTATGTAGTACTATTTTGCTCACAACCAGTATTTAGAGATCTAGAATAAACAAATAAAAATAAAATTGGCACCACTCACGGTGACTCTTAAAGAGCCACTTGGTCCCTGTTCTCACAACTGCATGTTCTTCTGGCTTGGAATCTGAGCTCTGATGGAGGGATACTTCCCTTAAAAGATGTAACAATAAGGCTTCTGACCTGGGAGATAAGACTCCCACCCAGTCATTTCGCTTTCTCATGCCAACAGACCAAGAAGGCAGTTGGTTTGACTAGAATGGTTTACCAAGAGGAATGTGGATTATTAATTCACTAAAGGGTAAGGAGGGTGTGATTAGAACACACGAGATTCTTTGGGCTAGTTCTTAGAAGTACTGTGCTTTGTGATTAGAGTTGATGCCCAGACCCATCAGGAAAATGAAGGTAAAGATCTGTTATTAGAAAAAAAAAACATTTGGTAAAAGTCCAAGGGACACAGAAAGTACTGGAGGAAGATATTATAAAATAGCAGTTATGATCACATACATGATGAGCTACTGCAAAGAAGACTCTGACAGAACTGCTCACCATTGCTTGTATTCCTCCAGAGAACCTAATTTCTATTCCCAGTAACCATATGAATGGAGGCCTACAACCACCTGTAACTCCCGTTCTAGGTGATCTAACACGCGCCTCTGTCTTTCAGGGGTACCAGGCAAGCATGTGATACACAGACATACATGTAAACAAAACACCCATACATACAAAGAAAACTTAAAAATATTTAAAAAGCTAAGGGGTCGTGGTACTCCCCTCTAATCCCAGCACTCTGGAGGCAGAGTCAGGTGAATCTCTGTGAGTTTGAGGTCAGTATGGTCTACAAAGTGAGTTCCAGGATAGCCAGGGCTGTTCTACATGAAAACCCTGTTTCAGAAAACAAAACAAAACAGCCAGGTATAGTGGTGTACACCTTGAATCCCAGCACTCAGAAGCAAGAGGTAGGCAAATCTCTGAATTTGAGGATAGCCTGGACACATAGTGAGTTCTAGGACAACCTGGACTATGTAAAGAGACCCTGTCTCAAAACAAACAAAAAACAAATGAAAGACTATCATTTTCATAAACATTTCTCCTTTGTTTTGCTATAAATACCTTTGTATGTACACATATATTAATTATCTTTCATTTCCTCTCTCAAAAGTTATCAATAACTTCCTACCACTCAAGTATTGTTCACTCTACTCCATAAATTTTAAGTTACATGATATCAGGTGAACAATAAACATCATGTAAGTACTTTACTTCCTTTTCTGGGGAAGGAGTTACCATGCTTGGAACAGGGTTGACCAGATGGTGATGTTCAATCTGTGAGGGAATTCCCCATAGATATAAGAAAGTGTCTGAAGAATTAATCAGACACACAGCAAGGCAGCAAAGCAAGTTTCTACACGGAGGCATGGCCAGCAGGCACATCAGTGGCTGTGGGTCCCATATGGTGGGACACCTATATGATTTGTTTCTTTTGGAGCCTGGCTATCAGCACCAAACAGGCATAGGTCACCAGGGACTCAAACTTTTGAGACTCTGAGCACACTCATTTCAGAATAGAATTTCCTACTCCAGTATCAGGACACCCTCTGGCAGATTCCAGATAGAATTTGTTAAGGTTAACTCATCTTGATCCTGCTCGGAACCATCAGGAACCTTGATCTGAACCAGAAGCAATCTTATCTTGAATAACTAAGCATAGCTGTCTGTCCCAGAATGGCATCTCCAAGGGTTAGCCCATTATCATTTGTATGTAGACTAATTCATTCATGTTAGGTGGATTGCGATTTTGTTATTTTCTTTATTACCCGATAAAGTATTTTTTCTGGAGATGTTTATATGAGCCAAACTGACAAGAGACAGAGATGGGATGGTTAAATTTATCTCACTCTGTATCCCAGCTGGCCTAGAACTCCGATTTGTATCCCAACTGGCCTTCATCTCCGGCAGTCTTCCCGCCTCAGCCTCTCCAATACATGGTTGTTATCCGGGCAGGCTTTTCTAAAACAGATGGTAAGGCTGGACTCAGCACAATTGTAGGTTTAGGCCTCGTGGCAAGCCTTGTGAAAATAGCAGAACATAAGATCAGTGATGGCATTACCAGGTACTGATTCAGATGCCAAAAGCTGAAGAATCCTATGCTGGGATGGAGTGGGGGAAGGGGAAACGATGAGCCTCTTTCTGCTTTTCTAGAAATTGGCGTACAGGCTTAATTAATTTAACCTATTGACTCCTGGTTTTACTTCTACGTTTGATATGGATCAGATACCCTTCATCAAAGACTTTATGTGTTATCATTACGGAAAATATTACCATTTCTTGTTTTCTTGGAAGGAAAAATGCATTTCCAAACGTGTTTGAGGCGGAAAGGGAAGAAAACATGCTCCAGGTGAGGCTCGAACTCACAACCTCGGCATCACCCGCACATATACTGCTGTATAAGTACCGCGCGCTAACCGATTGCGCCACTGGAGCATGCTTTCTCTGCGATGGCTGTGCACACTCTACAGAGGGATGCGCGGGAGCGCGCCTGGCTAGGAAAGCATCCTTCCTTTGTAGAGCATCCAGGAGTCTGGAAGTATCCACGTGACCTTTCCCGGGTTCAAATGGGACTAGCATTCACCCAAAGGTTTTTGTGGAAGGCGAAAGCTGATGGATAGACTCACAGCATTCCTGCGCACCTGCTGGAGCAAGATGCTGCTGTCTAGATCAGGAACAAAACGCAGAGCCCGCCTGCCTCCGCAGCCTGGAAATTACCGAGGTCGCTTCCCTGCTCCCTGAATTTCCCTCCTGAACCGTAGTCATCTTACCTGAAAAGCCTATTCTGTATCGCAGAGCTTCCTGGTCTAGCGCTCTTAAGAAAACCTGAGGACCACCATTCCTCATTTGTGCAGCGCGCAAATAGGACGGAGTCTTGCGCACATCAGTAGCTTCTCCTGCCTGATCTTCTTCAGAAGATCATATCAGAGAGTATGTTTCTGTGTCACACACCTGCTTCCTTTTATTTCTGGGGAGCCTAATTATAGAGGTTAAATTTCCTAGCTGGGTGTGGTAGCTCATGCTTGTAAATCCCAGCACTCAACAGGCTCAAGCAGAAGTACCAGTAGGAAAGGCAGAACGAGTTTGTTTGTTTGTTTGTTTGTTTGTTTGTTTGTTTGCTTGCTTGCTTTGCTCCCCAAGTAATTGTATACCTGCCACAGCAGCTCTTCTTGTTTTTTGTTTTGTTTTGTTTTGTTTTGTTGTTGTTTTTTGCAAGATTCTTGTCACACCTCATAATTGTTAGGGAAAGGAATAGCCTGCCCACTCCTGACCCCTGACACCTGAGATACAGGATCAAGAGTCATAGATGTGACCAACTTTCTTCATGCAGACACAATGAAGAAAATAAAAAGGTGCCACGTCAACAGCTGACACTTACTGCATTGTCATTTAGGCATTTATATGTGTAGTGTTTGTAAATTTTATATAATTTTAAATTATTGATGCTGTTACTTTACGTTTTGGCAACACGATTCTATGGAACCCAGGCTGGCCTCCAACTTACTGGCTTTGAACTGCTTGCTGATCCTCCTGTCTCTGATGGGGGATGGGGAGATGGATAGAGGCCCTTTTGTATTACATACTGTTGAACGGACTGCACCTGCGTGTTATTACTAGCCTATACGCCGCACTGTTAACCGCTCGTTTCAAGTTCACTCTCGGGCCCAGGTGGCACCTGGAGGAGTGGGAGTTGTTAACAACAGACACTAACTACCCTCAACATTCTGAGAAGAGCTTGAGCCCAGGCATCCAGAGAATGAGGAAAATATGCAAGGTATTATAACAACGGAGACTAGGGCATCACAAGTCTCAAAATTGTGACTGATCACCAAACAAAAGTGTATATTATACCGAAACTTAGATAATCAAGAACAGGGCTGGAAAGATGACTCTTGCCATGGGTTCAATCCTTGGGAACCACATTGTAAAAGGAGAGACCCAGCACTCAGGGCTGTCTTCTGACCTCCACATGTACGCCATGGTATACACATATGAGTAAATAAATAAAAAAATAATAACTTTCAGGAACTGGAAAAAATAGTCAATGATGAAGAGTACTGGCTGCTCTTCTAGAGGACCAAGGTTTAATTCTCAGCACACACATGGGCCCTCACAACCATCTATAGCTGTAGTGCTATGGAATCAGATGCTGCCTTCTGGTTTGCAGATGTATATGCAGACAAAACACCAATATACATAAAGTACACAAATAAATCTTTAAAAAAAATAAGTTTTAATATAATACCAGTTTTTAAGTTTCTCCCTAAGAAAATTGTCCTCTCCCCATATACTAAATATTTTTAATGACAGGTTAGACCTGTAAGAAGTCAGGATACTATAGATTTTATGAGATTAATAAAATCTTACTTCTTACTTCACAATCAGAAGGAAGTAGGACTCCAACATGAGTCATTTAGTAATACTCCCCATCCACTTTGAGCTACCTTAAAGACTCATTTAACAAGGAAACAAGGGTTTTAAAGATTATATATTATAATATAACATATATAATGATACATTATATATGTGTGTGCCTGTGTAGCTCCGACCTAGGGTCCCACAGAGTATTAAGCAAGCACTCTACCACTGAGCTACATCTCCAACCTTCTTTTAGCCCCCTTCTGCTTTTGAGCCAGGATCTCACTCAGCCCCCAGCTGGATTGGACCTTGAATGTTGACTAGGCTAGTCTTGAACTCACATTAATCCTCCTGCCTCTGCCTCCCTAGTGTTGAGATTAAAAGCATGCACCTTTATGCCTGTTGAGGCCTGCTCCTTTTAACATAACTGTAGCCATTTTGTATTCAGCCTCCATTTTGCTCCAAGGTGAAATTAAGTTCAGGTTCTCAGATTCCACTTCCCAGGAGTAATTATCCATAGCTGACTCTGAAGAATGCTACAAATATTAATCCCAGCACTTGGGAGGCAGAGGCAGGCGGATTTCTGAGTTTGAGAGTTCGAGGCTAGCCTGGTCTACAGAGTGAGTTCCAGGACAGCCAGGGCTACAGAGAGAAACCCTGTCTTGAAAACAAAACAAAACAAAACAAAAAGAATGCTACAAATAAGCCAAAAGTTATGGCTGAATCACTTGTACTCTGTTATCTCAATGTACTGGAACTCACCTCCCCCATTCACTACCTGTACACCTACCCCTCTTCACCTAGGACCAATCAGCTGAAAGGATAGTTGATAATACTTTATCTAGTTAGCCAAAAAACGTTGCACCACTTCACTGCTTGCTTTTAAACCTTTGAACCTGTTTTTTCCTATAAAATGCCTTTCCTGAGGACAGACTGGTGCTACAATTAAGTTATTCCCTTTTGTGATTCTGATCAACCAGTCTTGGAGTGTATATTCAATAAAGTATTCTTGCTTAACTAAGATTGATGTTCAATGCCTGGTTGCCCTCTTTCTCCTTTTTTTTTTTTAATTATTTTATTTTTTATTTTTTATTCTGTTGTTGTTTGTTCTCTTACTTGCTTGTTTGAGACAGTCATACTATGTGGCTCCAGAGTCACATAGAGCCTTTAATCTCTGTAGACATTAAAATGTGTAGCTCAGGCTAGCCTCAAATTTGTGAGTGTCCTGCTTTCTCCACCTCTTCTGCATCCCACTGGTGTGTGGCACTGTCTTAATTCTTTTTTATTTACAGAGCAAAACACCATGACTAAGGGAACTTATAAAAGAAAACATTTAATTTGGGGCTCATAGTTGTAGGCCATTAATCCATGACTATCATGGCAGGGACCACGGCAGCAAGTGAGCAGGCATGGTGTTGAAACAGTAGCTGAGGGCTTACATCTGATCTATAAGTATGAGATGGAGGGAAAGGGGGGGAGGGAGAGACAGACAGAGACAGAGACAGAGACAGGGAGACAAATAGTCAGAGAGGCAGCGGCAGAGACAGAGAGAATGATAACTGGGAATGGCATGGTTCTTTGAAACCTTAAAGCCATCCTTCCTCCAACAAGGCCATCTAATCCTCCCTAAAGAGTTCCACCAACTGGAGATCAGGCATTCAAAAATATGAACATGGTAAGTGCCCCTCCCCATTACCTTTTAAACTTTCAGTTTTTTATTGTGTTCAGCGGCTTCAGGAGGCACTTACATTTTAGGACCTTCCTTTAACATGTGGCTACTAATTATGTATACAAAGAGAAGAATGAAAAGTGATGATTGTCAAAAAGATGAAAAGTTATTTCATAAAAATGTCAAACTTGCTTTTCCACTTTCATCACTATTGACCAAAAATGCAGGAGGGGGAGGAAATAATATTAAAAATTACCAGTATGCTGATATAGAGCATTAAATAAGAATATCCAGTGGTGGGAATGCTGGAAGACACACAGATTTAAATTTTTCATACTTATTTATTTCTGCCTTATTTATCTTTGTTTGGAGGGGGCACATGTGAAGATCAGGGGGCAACTTGTTGTTTCTTTCCTTCCAACATATAGGTCTGGGGAATGACTTGGCCACCAGTACCTTTCCCTCTAAGCCATCTCCTTGGTCCAAATTCCTTCTCTTTTAAACATATGGCATGATTGGATGGATGTTTTCTTATCTCCAGAGTAAGATCCCTTTTCCATTTGGAAAGAGCTTATGAGCACATGATGCTTCTAAAAGTCATGTCCCAAGAAATAAATAGGGAAATTGTCCACCATTAGCAAAGTATGACTGGCCACACACACACACACACACACACACACACACACACATCCATATTTACAACCCATGCTGAAGCTGAAGGTCTTAACTTCAAGTCTAGCCTGAGCTACTTCGATGATCCAGTCTATGGGTTTTAATCAGATTCATTTTCTCTGACAAAGAATTAAAAGGGAAAATTCTGAGTGCAATGGGTACCAGCAGAAAAATCTCTCAAACACTGCAGGCAGCAGCAGCAAACAGAGTCATCAGTAGAAGAAAGGCAGTCGTGGAGGGTGAGGAAACACACACATGCAGTAGACACAGAGAGAAAAAGACCCCCCTATAATGCAAAGGGAAAGAAGGGAAACTGAGAATGTCAAAAATAAAAACAAACAAACCACCACCACCAACAACAAAAATCCACAAAAAAATCCAGTTTCTTCTCAAGGGCTAGAGTTTTAAAGTCTCTGTATAGTTTTCCTCCCTGATTTAGAGTTGGTCAGTTTGAAGAATGATTGATGGTTGTTTGGCTGACAATTATGTGCAACATGTCCTGTCAGGCCTCACACTCACTCTTGTTGAGCTACTCTAACCCTGTCCCCTACCCCACCCCCACTGGTGGAGACAAGCCTACAAGGCTTTTTTTTTAAACTAACAGGATTATGTGCCAGTCAGGTCAGGAGGGTGAGAAAGAAGTTGGCCATTTTGGAAGTTCTCCTCCTTTATTACCTAGCTATGACCTCCCTTCTTATCTGTCCACCTACCTAAGAGTCTGTCTAACTCCTACTCTCTCATAGTGACATCATGTTTTTTTTTAAAAAAAAAAAAACTGGCAAAGAATATAGTTAAATAGACTGCTTATATGAGCACTCTGAGGTATGGTTAAGGGTTTTATTGGAGATAAGAGAGAAAGAACAGTCAAAAGCATCTAAAAGAGTCCGGAGCAGAGAGGCAAAGAAGTAGACTGAACACGACCAGCAGGCTGGACATGGCCAGGGTTAGCTGTGAGGGATGGAGAAGAGAGGAAACACTGAGAAAAGCAGGAAGAGAGGAGGGAGAAAAAGAGAGAGAGAGACAGACAGATAAGGACAGAGACAGAGACAGGGACAGAGACAGAGACAGAGACAATAAATAGTGAATAGCAGGGTTATAAGGAGAAAGAGCCCTTGGGTTGTGGGGACAGGTCTGTGAGCTGGAAGGAGTTTATAGCGGTGAGACAGGCTAGGACACTGGTGTAGACTTTGGAATGTGTGACAGGTACTTGTGATTCTGAAGGAGCCTGGCTCCATGAGTAGCCATATGTCCCTTTTTCCAGAAGTAAGGAAAAATGATGACTCTTTTTGGTACAGGGGAATCAGCTTTACAGGTCCCTGAGGAATGCTGGCTTTTATCTAACCAATAAAAATCCTTTTATTGTCCAGGTTGAGCTCATTTCTGGATATTCGGACTGCCTTTTGGGGCTCAAGGAATTGGAGTTTCCTTGGGACCTGACAATAGTTAAATTAATAAAAGTAAGTCCTGGTTTCTAGGTCTAGTCAATCTTGGACCAGGCTCCAAGTTGCCCCAGAAAGCTCCCAGCGTAACAGTTCTGCTCCTAAATACCCAACAACAAAAGCACAAACTGCTGGGAAACAAAGTTCAGTCCTCTCTAAGAAGACAAAAGGCAAGACTACAGGCTCACCCCAGAGATAACGGAACCAACTGCTGAAGGACAGGCTTCCAATTGTTCCTGTGCTTAAAGTCCAGGATTGCATTATAGTAATAACTAGGAAAAGGCAGATTCGAACTGCCCCCGCCCCCCAGTCTGGTGTTAGGAAAAGGCAGTAAATAACCCTTCAACATGAACCTCTTGTTAAAGCAGTTGTCTCTCAAGTAGATCCACATGCTTCAGAGATTTCTGGGCTAGTATCTTCCACAGAAATAACAAGAAGCAGAAGAAAAATCTCAAAGAGAGCCAAATCAGGAATCCTGTGCAGAAGCTCTACCTGCTGCTGAGTTATTTAGCCCTCTAGAATTCCATCAAGGAGAACAGCCAGGAATATACAGAAGAAAGATACTAAGATTATAGCAGGAAATAAGTAAATCATGGGAGATCTGTGAATGCAGGGGTGCAGATACTGGCCTGTACAGCAGAAGGATCATATGGCTACCCATGGTGCCAGGTTCCTTCAGTAACACAGGTACCTGTTGCACGTCCCAAAGTTTATGTTAGTGTCCTAGCCCGCTCATCTCCTCCCCTACCCTGCTATAAATTCCTTCCAGCTCACAGCACACACCGCCCCTGTGCAGCCAATCCAGCTGTTCTATCTCCTCATAACCCTGCTATTCTCAATTTGTTTGTTCTCTTTCTCAGCTGCCATCAAGACAACTTTCTTAGATAAATATAACAAATGTCTGTAATAACACCACTCAAGATTTTGATTTCTATTCAAAGAAATTCTGAAGAAAAGACATACTAACAGTACAAAACCACCAGCATTTGCATGTAAGAGAAGAAAAAAATGGACAGATGTTGCACCTCCTACAGAAACCAGAAAGAAGAACTGGAAGAGTCTGGATAAAGAGGACATTGAAATAATAAAGGAAAAGGAAATTAATGCAAAAGGTTCATAACTGAATAGGAATTCACAACTCCAGCCTTTAGAAGACAGTTTCTCAGAATCACTTAACCACCCAAACCAACCACGCTGTATCACACCCTTCATGTTCAAATTGTGAAGCTATAATGAAAGTATTAGCTCACATATTTTCAGTTGTAAAAATGTACAGATTTAATGAAGATGGGGGCACAGTATAAAAACAAATGACACAGTTCAGTGACTGTGGAGACAGTAAGAATGAGCCTACAAATGTAGATATCAGCAAAAACAAGAAAAGCCAAAGCGGTGTAGTTCTTGGATATGATTGCAAATTATGCAAGTCTGAACTCAGCATGTCTCAGGACATAGGTGGTTCTGTTTTATTTGTTCTTAGCAGTGATGAAAGCCAGCAGTTTGAAAACAGCATGAATGAAGAATACACTATATGTTTTGTAAAAATTAGTGGCCAAAAGGAGTTATCAAATGGAGACTTGGAAAATACGGTGTGTGACAGTGCATCGTTTGTTACCGACAGAAACTTTTTTGTTTTGTTTTTTAAAGGATCTCAGGGGAGACTCCCAGGAACATTCCAATTTTCCGTATTCCTTTATCTCATCTGTGCTCCTGATAAAGGAACCTAACATTAATGTAGATAAGTAGGTTTGCTAGCTTTAAGAACCTGTTTCTCAGATAATCCCAGCACTCAGGGGGCTAAGCCAGGAGACTTGTCCTGAGCTTGAGGGTACCCTAGAATACAGAAAAAACCTGAAATAAATAAATAAATAAACAAATAAATAAATAGGAAGAAGAGGAGGAGAAAAGTGAGTTGCAGGGAGAGTGGGGAAGGCTCATTGAAAATATCACTCTTACCAGTCAGTGGTGTCCCAGTCCTTGGGAGGCAGAATCAGGCAGATCTAGAATTTCCAAGCCAGCCTGGCCTACAGATTCAATTCCAGAACAGTCAGCATTACAAAGAGAAACCTTGTATCAAAGAACAAAGACAAAAAGAAAAAGAAAAAAAAAGAGAAGAAGAAAAAGGAAAAGAAGGAGAAAGACAGAAGAGAGAGAGAGAAAGAGAGAGAGAGAGAGAGAGAGAGAGAGAGAGAGAGAGGAGAGAGAGAGATCACACTTACAGAAAGCAACAGGTAATGTGTCTGTCATGAGAGCAGAAGGGAGAAGGACTCAGAAGGAGAAGGAAGAGACTAGGAAGGGAACAAAATAGAACCAAATAATGATGCATGTGTATGAAGATGCTGTAGTGAAATCTATTACTTTGTAGGCTAATACAAGAAATAGTAATTTAACAGAAAATCACTTCTCACTTCACTAAAAAAATGAAGATGTCTTCTGCCAGGACCAGAACTCAACATTTCTTTCCTATATTTAATTCTTACAGACATCCTTCATTGGCATCTTTTAAATGTTTGTATTTTATGACCCTGCTGGAAGACAATCCACTTTAAAGTCATTTCAGTGTATGCCCAGGACCATATCCACAAAAGCTAGTGAGGAACTAACTAGTTTAAGTAACACTGAGATGTCAAACTTAGGGCTCCAGATTCTTCCCTTGAATCCCCTGACCATAACTGCTGAGCAGCCGGGACATATGTGCTGAAGTGTAAGAAAAAGAGAGCTGGGAAGCTCAAGACAGAGAAGTAAACAGCAGGAAATATATCAGCAGAGCAGCTGTGTGACTCCAGCCCCAGAGAAAAACAAAATGCACAGCCCTGAAAAGGGATGGAAAGTTCTGTTGAAATTCTGAATGTAAGTCCAGGCATGGTGATGCACACTCGTAACCCTAGTGCTTAAGGAAACATAAGCAGGATCAGGAGACCTATCTTGCCAATGCCATGTAGGATACCCGCTGATGGCAGGGGCAAAGGCCACTATGCCTCACCCTGAGAAGCATTGGCTCCTAACTCTATAACCTCTAGGCATAGACTCTCAAGGAAGCTTAGAACTGCAGGCAGACAGGGAAGGCTGACTCCTGTACTCCCTTCTCCCTTAAAAGGGATTGAGGCTTTGACTAGCACACCATACTGTGCAAGTGCTACCATTTCAGTTTAGCCTATAAGACACAAGTTTAAAAATAAAACAAAATTGTTTTGGGTCATGTGTGCAGTCCTATCATTCAGTAAGCTGAGGCAGGAGGATTCTTGAAATTTCAAGTCTAGGCTACAAAGTGACCCTCAAAACAGAAAACAAAAAAAAAGATATTATGGTTAATTAAGAAGTTTGCCTTTATTCTCTACACTTGGGAGACAGAGACAGGTGTATGTCGGTGTGTTCGAAGCCAGCCTCTGTACAGTATGAGTTCCAGGACAACCAGGACTACACAGGAAACCTTATCTTGAAAAACAAAAAGAATTTTTTTTAATGTATACTTAAAGTCCCAGAGGCAGGAGGAGCTCAAGTTCAAGGCCAACCTAGGCAATTTTGAAAAACCCTGGATCAATATAAAAATTTTAATAGGGCAGGTCAGGACAGCATGGACTTCTAACTAGAAGAGGGAAAGTGGAGGCTGGAGGACCAAGAGTTCAAGCTTTGGCTGCATACCAAATTTGAGGTCAAGCCGGGCTACAAGAAACACGTGTGTGTGTGTGTGTGTGTGTGTGTGTATGAATATAACTCAATGGTAGAGGATTTACTTAGCCCTGAGTTGAATCCTCCGTACACCAAGAGAGAAAAGAATAATGGGGAAAAAATCATAAGAGCAATTGCATGTCACAGACTTCCCAAAGCAAAGAAGTAAGGGAGTGTGAGAAGGAAGCGACAATCAGGGTTTCTAGATGTATAGGGAGAACAAGAGGATATAAGAAGTCCAGTACCCAGGCTGAGACCGAAAGCGGTGTGAGACGGTGGATCTGAATTCTATTTAAATTTGTTAATTTAAAGCAATGTAATACCATTACAAATAAAGTAGGCTTAGAAAGGTTTCTTGGCGTTTCTTGTTCTTAGGAAGGTTTTTGGCATTCGGCTTTCTTAACCAGATTGCAAAGGCACGTTACTCTTTTTAAGGAAGAGGTTTGAAAGAAAATGTAAGGTGAACCCCAGATAAAAGATATAAATTCCAGAAAATGGATACAAAAGGATTGGTCGAAGTATGTGCTTTCATATACAACTGGGAAAAGAATCTTGTAGATAGCAGAGTGGCGCAGCGGAAGCGTGCTGGGCCCATAACCCAGAGGTCGATGGATCGAAACCATCCTCTGCTAGCTTGTGTTTTGTTTCCACTGCCTGGGTAGTCTTGCCCAAGGGATTTTGAGAGCAATCGGAAAAGAAAGGAAACGAACAGGACTGTAGAAACAGAAAACAGAGATATAGAAATCTTCAACGCTTTGAAGAATCACAGCATATTGGGAAACAGAACACCATGGAGTTTTTTTTTCTGTATTGCAGGTTCTGTGACCATCTCTACCTCTCAGTCCAGAGCGTCTTGACTGTAAACTAACACTGTGACGAGGCTCTGGCTCTGGCTCACTCTTCATAGCTTATACCAGGCCCTGCTCAGTCTGGAGTACTAAACTCAAAACCAAATAAAAAATGTAACAAACATACCGAAGCGTGGTTAGAGCTTCGGGGTTAAGTAAGCTTCCAGAAAACTGTCAAGTCTGAAAGAGCACAGAAGATGAGGGACTGGAACCACCTGTCCCCGCCACGACTGGTCGTGACTTCTGTAGAGTTGGAAAAGGAGAAGGAGTGGGTCATAACCTAAGTGCTCCCCTGAGGGGATATCACCCTAAAGTTGGTCGTCCCCTCCCCCGAGATAAAGACATGATAACTGTGCAACTAATAAGCGTTTTGAACGGAATTCCCAGAAAAAAAAAAAAAAGTTTGGTTACATGTCACGTAGTTTAGTCACTTTTATGATGAGAAAGTACTGCCTTCCGTGAGCCTGGATAGCTCAGTCGGTAGAGCATCAGACTTTTAATCTGAGGGTCCAGGGTTCAAGTCCCTGTTCAGGCGGAAAGGTGATCCTTTTGCCTTAGAAAAAGACCAAAGCCACCGTCAAAACGAGACTTTCTTTCCTCAAAGGAAATAAAAGTGAACCGAGTAAAAGTATCTAGTGGTGGAGTTAGGAGAAAAGTCATTCATCCTTTAAAATTCTCCTGACCTTATATAAAAACTTCTTTAAAAAAAATACTACTACTACTAATAATAATAATAAAGAGGGTCGGGGGAGATCTGAGGATCAGTTTTTGTAGTGGAAAATAGGGAAAAAGAAAGACCTGGCACCAAACGCAATAATCTGCGTGTCTGTTTGTTTATTTGTTTATTTGTTTGTTAAGTGTACCATTGCCTGTTCCTTAGACCCCCTGGGATCCAGTGCGTGGGGGCTGCTTTTTTGGAAAACCATGTTTCTTGAAGCCTTAGCTCTCGTTTTATGGCTCTGGTTTTGGAATGCGGCATTTCACTTAGGAGATAAGAGAAGGCTGTGGATGGGGAGTGGATGCTGCATACATATGTAAAGCATCACAATGAAATTCATTCTGTATAATTAACATATACTAATACAGATAAAGCAAGGCTCGGTGAGTTCCAGGCCGCATTGAGCTATGTGATAACCTGTCTCCAAAATAATTCCTTTGAAATGATTCATCTTGGCCTTTGAGTTCATATTTCTTTGTGCAACCTGCCAGACCAGGTCACTTAAAGGGAAGGTATTGGGGATTCGGCATTGTGGATCTAGGCCCTTGAGCCTGGTGGTAGGAGCTTTAGCTAAATGGTCTGTTCACAAGTCCACTGTGTTCACTTCCAGTCTCACTCTTTTTCATTTGAAATAATTAGGTTTAGCCAGGCAAGATGGCCCAAGCTTGTAAGCCTAGTATTGGAGAGACTGAGGCAGAAGGATTACCACAAGCTGGAGGCCAGCTGGGGCTACAGAATGTCTGTCTTTAAAAAACAAACAAAAGAAGAAGAAGAAGAGGAGGAGGAGGAGGAGGAGGAGGAGGAGGAGGAGGAGGAGGAGGAGGAGGAGAAATAGAGAAATGAAATGAAAGAATTCAGTCCATGTCACTTTTACTATGTCCTTTTTCCTAGTGTGTTACTTTTATACATACATGAAATGTAACATTTTCAAAGTTAGAAGTAGAGCAAAGATAAAGAAGGTGACATCGCACCCCTCCCTTTCTTTCTCTGCTTTCCAATTCCTTCCTACTCATCCAAAAGAATCATACCAGTCATTGGCTTCATCCTATATCTCTATTTTAATAGAGGAAAAGATACAAAGAAACAGTCTAAGAATTTCTTCTTCGTCTGAGACCAAAGATAGTACACCAAAGACATTTATTTTCACCTTTTTTTTTCCTCTTTCTTTCATTATGAGTCTCATGTATGGCCTCCAATTGTATCTGTAGTCAAGACTGGAACTGAATGGCCCATCCTCCTGTCTTCTGCTGAGACTCATCTATGCTGCCTCTTGCTGTTTGGTTTAATAGCAGTGGAAGTCCTCCAAGGTTCAGAAGTGGCAGTCTATTATATTCAAACGTTCTCCTATGCTTGTCCATTCATGTTATTTTCAATATTCTCCAATAACAACAGAGTAAAAAATTAATATCTTTTATGTTAGACATAGATTTTCAAGATAAATTGTTAGAACTGGAATTGCTGGGGCAAACGACTGATGCATATGTAATTCTGTTAATATCCAGCCAAGTCACTCTCCATGAAGAAGAATATTAGTTATCCAGGGAGGTCTCGAAAATGTAAGCTTTATGTGACCACTATTCAAAATGGAAGTTTTATTCCAAACAATTTATCTCAAAATTGTTGTTCAGATTTCTTTGTCAGAAGAAAGCTGTACTTCAAGGCATCGACACTTGTTTTTCTGCTTCACCAAGCAGAGGTTAAAAAGCAGCATACGCTGCTGAAATGGAAATAGAAAAATATACCTGAGTCAATGACTCCAGCAGCAGCCAGAGACCTTCCATTTTTTTCTCTCTGTTCACAGTCAAGTCACTGTGAGTGGCAGACACCCCAAAAATGTGTCTTTGTCATTTCATGGTCATTGTTATCAACTTGAGGGTTATAACCGGTGCCAAGTAAGGTCCTGCCATTTATTCTTAATAAGCCAATTAAAAGAGCCACACTAAAAATGGACTGGCGAAGGCGATATGTTCAAGGTGGCCACACTGGGAAGAAGAACAAAGAGGTCCAGCGACCCTTCCTAGGCTACAGCCCCTCAGCACCACACCCAGCTCCTAAGTAAACCCTTTTAACACATGGAAGGATGTACTTTAACGAGACAAATATAATATAGTATATACATAAAGCAGTAACGATTTGCAAACAGTTTACTAAATTCTTGGGGAAAGTCTGGAAGTTAATTGGATAGGTGGGTGTGAGGTACACACCATTCATCCCAGCACTCGGTGGGCAGAGACAGACAAGTTAGACTGGTCTACATATGGAGTTCCAGGACAGCAAGGACTATATAGAAATAGAGACCAGCCTGGTCTACAGAGTGAGTTCCAGGACAGCCTGGGCTATACAGAGAAACCCTGTCTGGAAAAACCAAAAAAAAAAAAAAAGAAAAAAAGAAAAAGAAAGAGAAAGAAAAGAAAAGAAAAAAGAAATAGAGAGAACCTGTCTCACACAAACAAAAATACAATAAAAGAGAGGGGGGAAATAAAGTTAATTGGAATCATATTGAGTATAGTAATTTGGGAGGATATAGTGTCTGTGAAATATTCATTTTGTCCCTATTCACAAACATGATAATATAGTTCTCTCTTTATTTAGGCCAGCAGTGTCTTTCATAGAAGGAGGCTAATCTGTTACTCTAACGTCTTCAGAAAGTTGTGGTTTCCGTGTGTTAATCATCTGCATAAGTACCTCTCTCACCCGCCAGCCTGATTCTTGTCCTTTCCTTAGGCAAGCCAGCATTTAATAGTTTGCTGTTTGGCGTGTGAACTTAGCCTTTAACGGCTGAACAATCTCTCCAGGTCTTTTTTGCTTTCTTAATAGTGCACAAGCAAACTTCCTCCCACGTCCCTCCTCACTTACAATCCATCTTTTGTTTGCTTTGTCTTTTGGAGATAGGGTCTCTGTAGCCCTGGCTAGCTTGGAACATGATATGTAGACTAGATTGGTCTGAGTATTTATAGATATCTATCCGCCTCTGCTTCCGGTGTTTTAGGATTACAGGCTTGAGCCACTGCACTTGGACCCACAATCTAATCTCTCTCTCTCTCTCTCTCTCTCTCTCTCTCTCTCTCTCTCTCTCTCTCTCTCTCTCTC
>NW_021604708.1:4211155-4228164 GCF_004785775.1 Grammomys surdaster | reverse complement strand
CTCTCTCTCTCTCTCTCTCTCTCTCTCTCTCTCTCTCTCTCTCTCTCGTCAAATTTTAAAGTTTTTAATGTTTATTTGACGTTGTTTATTAAGCTAATGCACACAACGCTATAGCTTTTATTATTTGCTGTTATTTGAAACAAGGGCTCATGTCTTAGTTGTTCTTGGCAGGTGAAAAGCTTTGTGTTTCCCCAGAGGGCGTCGATGAGGAGGGAAAAAAGGGTAAGAAGGGAAAAAGAAAAAGGAAAAATAAAAAGAAGAAGGAAAAGGAAACAAAAGAAAAAAAGGGGGGGGGAACGAAAACATCACTTCATTTGGACTTCTCTTAACATCATAATCAACTGACTCGTTCTCCTCGTTAGTATAGTGGTGAGTATCCCCGCCTGTCACGCGGGAGACCGGGGTTCGATTCCCCGACGGGGAGCTTGTAGACACGTGTGTCTCTATTTTGTTTCTATCTTGAGACACCAAGGATGATGACCTTGGTCCGTCTGGTGATCACCAAATGAGTTCTATCTGGGGCTGCGTTTTTGCAATTGTTTTGAATCATATCACAACTCTCAATTTGATAAGGACAGCCCCTATCCAAAGCCCTTGAATCTCAGCTGGGTTCATCTGTTTCAGTGCCGTCCCCAGGATTCGCTGGGAGCTGAAGCCGGGTCCTTCAGCACGGTAATAGGGGAGCATCGGGAGGGGCAGTAGTAACCCTAGCTGGGCTGTAGGGCACAAAGCCACTGGTTCATAAGCTTAGCGACCACCCTGTATCTGTAACTTTAAGACATCAGTTTCCACGTCAGAATTTCTAAGTTGGTGAATGGAAAGCTACGGGATAATCAATTGTAACTCCTTAGGTTATCATTTTACTGGAAATTAACTGTTTAATTATTTTGCTCTCAAAAAGTCATATTTACATAACCCCCACCCCCACACATCACCTTTTCATTTTTTCTAGTGTTTCACAAAAAATTCCTAGTCTCACATATGCCAGCTCTATTTTATTTATTTTATTTTATCAATCATAATGGTAAATAAGTAAACTGAAGGGTTTTTGTTTGTTTGTGTTTCCTTTTTATAACCACAATTCTAAACTTCAGAGAACCCAGAAATCATTCAAGTTGGAAGATATAAATGAGTAAGGGTAGACCAGGTTTTAATTTCTATAATAATAATTTACTTATTCTGATTAAATCTCCCAAAGTCAAAATTGATTTTTGTTGCCTGAACAGGAACTTAAAGCCTGGACCCTTGGAATAAAAACTCAATGCCCTGCCAGTTCCTGGGCTCTGAACCATGCTTCTGTTCATCCTAGAAGCAATTTAATTCCGTAAGTAGTTTAAGTTTCTGAGAAGAGCTGAAAGTCTCCTTGGCTTTGGGGACTACACAGGTCTTACAAAAGTCTGGCTTAGCTACCTGTGCTATCACAACACCTCCATACTATACTTACATTAACTAGCCAAGAGAAATAATTTTTGTGACTGAAGAAAGAATAAAGATTATCCCAAGAATTAATGATTGCAGAAGCGAGTTCATCAGAGACCCTTGGAGATCAGGCAGCCTTGTCAGGTAGAACAAGGGAGGAGGAGATTGTGTTTAGAAATGTTGGACCAACCGAGGATAAGCCTCAAGAGAATCAAAGGATGGGAAAAGAAGATGCTGCCATCATTGTTGGTATTTATCTCAAACTTACAGATAACAAAGCCATGTTTTTTTAGAGCTTTGTCTTTAATTTGTTTACTTCATTTAGACTCATTCTCCAACCTATTAAGAACTGGACGGACTAACTAATCCAAGCTATTTTTTTCAGGTCGTTCAGTAGTCATTCATTCATGAGCCATAGTTTAAATACCTGTAATATCAAAAGACATAGGCAAAGGTGACAACAGAGAAGATGGGAAGGGTCTGGTTCTATTTTCCAGGGGTTCATGTCATTGGCTGATTTTGAAATATGATCCATAAACCCCCTCAGCCCCAGTCATTTTAAGTGTTGACAAGTCTTATAATAGATTATGGATATTCTAACTTAAAGGAACTATAGCCTTTAAATCACTGGTTCTCAACCTTCCTAATGCTACCTCCTTATAATACAGTCCTTGATGTTGTGGTGACCCCCAACCATAAAATTATTACTTCATTGCTACTTCATCATTATAATTTTGCTACTGTTCTCAATCACAATGTAACTGTCTGATATGCAGGATATTTGATATTTGGCCCTTGCGAAAGGATATGTTGAACCTAAGGGGTCGAGACCCACAGGTTGAGAACCAGTGCTTTAAAAGATTTTTTTTTTTTCGGTATAACATGCTGTTTGATAGTTCTGCTCAAACCATTCTGAATATCTCCTTTGTTCCAATAGTTAGAGCTTGTCAACAGTTCTTTCAGGACTTTCAAGATGGCTTAGTAGGTAAAGGTGCTTACCACCAACCTTGGAAACATGAGTTCCATCTCTGGGACCTACAGAGTGGAAGGGAAAAACCAGTTCCTATGGCTGTCCTCCAACATCCACATGTGTGTGCAAACAAAATGAGTGAATTTTGAAACATCTTCTAAGAAAGCCTGCCTCCTTGCTGGGGGAGGAAATGCTACCTTAAAAACATATTTCCAAGGTAGTTTCATTGATGAAGATTTCCACATAAATTTCATATTTCTAAACATTTGTCTTGCGCTGTTGTGAACACATTGGATGACTGTGAAACTGTGATCCAGTATCATAGGATGGCCCTTGTCTGGGGTAGAACCAAGTTTGCTGTGTGAAAATAACGATACTAAATATCTGCACGTGGATTGCACTCTTTGATGTTCATTATTATTAATCATATTACAGATTAAGCGGATGGCTCCCGTTTCCCTTGTCCCTCAGAGCAGAGTTTTGTCAAGCTACTCTCGCCACCCCTGCCCAGACAGAGTCTGACGATGTTCTGAGATGGAGTGTGAATCAGATCCCCACTTGCTCGGACTTTAATGCATCCTTCTTACTAATCTACTTTGTGCTGTATTGATAGTTAAATTCGGGTTAGATCAGAAAATTACACAGAAGGAAAGGACAGCAACTGACTCTCTTTTGACCTCTGTCCACTCACTGAGACGCCTGTAGCAAGCAGCGCAGTAGCTGATTCACTGTTAGTTTCTACAATTCTGGAAGCCCTACCCTGTAAAAAGCAAGCAGAGGCACTGGATCAAAGGTCTCAGCGAGAAAAGGGTGTGGGAAGAGGAGACAAGTGGGGTGAGAGTAGGAGGAAGACGGGACAGAAGAAAGACTGGAACAGACACTGTTACTAGGAATGACCACGCCTTACTCAGTTCATTCCGTTCATCCATGACAGATATCACAGGCCGTCAGTTTTTTTCAGATCATCAAATAAAGTTGGAGGTATCAAAACTTGTAGAAGAAAAGCGGAAAGAGTATCAGGATCAGGGTGAGAAATGCCAACAAGAAGGTGCAATAGGGCTGCGAATTTCATTGCCAGAAAGAGAGCGCGGTATCGGAGTTGGCCAAAGTTCTACTCAGAACTCTTGCTTCGTATTCAAGAAATCTCACATCATAGCACCAACTCCGGCACTTGGATCCAGGACATCCTAACTGCAAGTCACAGCCACTGCCACCTGGGGAGGGGCTGTCCAAGTGTGTGTCATCTCTCCCACCCCCCGCCCCCCACCTCCTCGGTCCACCCCCACCCTCAGTTTCACTTCATACGTTCAGTAGGTTCTAATTTTTCATTCCAGTACTTTGGCTAGACGCAGTAATTGGCTGGTTTTCCTAACAATTGATTATTCCATCACACTAATCCATGTGTCAGGATGGCCGAGTGGTCTAAGGCGCCAGACTCAAGCCTTCGCTTCCTCGTCTGAGGGTTCTGGTCTCCGTATGGAGGCGTGGGTTCGAATCCCACTTCTGACACAGCTGTTCCTTTTTTTTCTCCCCCGCCCGTACTTTTGTTCATAATGAAATCTCTGGTTTGCTGATTGAACCCTCTAGAAAGGAAGGACTCTCTTTAATTCCTTTATCTGACTTTGCGCACTCTATTTTTTTTAACATAATATTTCGACCCATTCTTTTGTTGTTTTCCTACTTTGTGCCCTTGAACTCAAACTGACCCTTTTGCCTCAGCCAAGGAAAGTCTTTAATATGCTTATGCTTCTTAGTATTTTATTTCTGATTATTCCTACTGGCCATTTGTTACAGTTTTACACATGATCGAGTCAATCACATAATTCATCAGTTCTGGTTTTCTTTTTGTTCGGGGGCGGATGTGTGCGTGCATTCCTCCGTTTGACTTCCATTTGATTTTAGGCAAAGCTGGCTGATATGTGGGGCTGCCCCGCTATTTTGTGGGTTTTCACTCTCTTATTTATAAATTGTTCCAGCTTTCTGTTCGTGCTTCTTAAGTCTCATTTATTTTCTACTGTTGTGCTGTTTTGGTGAAGATTGTTCTAAAGCTCTTTTAGATTATAGTAAACTCTGGGTTTAGGCTATAACTTAGGGGCAGAGCACTTGCCTGGTATACAGGAGCCTCTGGGTTCTAGCCCCAGCGCAGAAAAATAAATTTTGAGGAAATGGTTATCCCCAACAACCTTGAGTGATAATAACTTTCTTCTTATGTCACTGAGCCTATTCTGAGTCTGTTACATCTTCATTTTGGACCAATCATAATCCCAGGAGTTTGTTTCTTGAGCACTTAACAGATATCTGAGGTAGCTGAAGGAGAAGAGCCTTCCACACTATATAATTTGGATGTTAAGTTCCCCTTTCCACATTGCACAATTGTATCTTCCAATTGTTTCAGTCCTGCTCAACCTAACGTCTCCTGTGGTCTTTTGCCACATTATACGGCAAGATTCTTTCTCGGGAGCGGGGATGGAGTGAAGTGTGGTGGGAGAGAACTTAGAGAGCCTAGCTGTTCTCATGCTTCAGGTAATCTACTTTCAGGTTTTTCTTCAGCTCCCAGTACATTTTGATCTTGTATCTGTATCTTCTTAAGAGTCTTTGGTGTAAATCAGGTTGTTTCTACATCTATTACTATTCATTTACCTAGTCCTTACTGTTCATTTGTTACATGAGGGTGGTTCCTGACTACACCTTAAAAATGGGTACCACACAATGGCTGGCAATCCCATCCTTTGTGTTGCCAGTACTGAGGAACCTTTTGGACGAACAGAGTGCCTGAGGTGGAGCTGTGGTCTTGTATGACACAGACTACAGTCTAAACCAATGGTACTCAACCTGTGGGTTGCAACCCTTTTGGCAATCCTCTATCTCTAAATATATACAGCAATCTTTAAGTCGCTCGAATTTCGGTCTTAAGAAGTCCTACCCACACTTATCGTCCTTTTTCTGAGCATATCTTTCAGAGAATGTCTGTGCTTAAATTTATATCAAAACCTTTTCATAATACATTCCAACTTTGCTTCATAAAACAAAATGTGAGGTGTTTACAATACAATAATATAACCAATCTATGGAATATTACATGCTTTAGATAAAAAAGGAGATGCCACCACATATTAAACTATACCACAACACAGAAGATAACAGTATGTGTTTATATGTGTACCCATTCAATATCTATACAATACATATTCCTAGAAATATTGCCTAAAATAGTCTTATATATTTATTAAACATGTATATAGCATGTAACTTTCTAGGAAGATGCACAGGATACTTCAAACAAACAAGGCACCAGCCAAGGGAATTAAGGAAGTGGCGTTTTATAGAATGAAGAAAGATGTATTATTCGCTTGGGGTGATGCAAGAACTTCCATGGCTCCTTGTTTTAAGTCACAATATATTACAGACATAAAAGCATATTGAATTTTGATTACATTTTTGAGGTGAAATCTTTTTGCTGCCAAGGAATTTTTTCTAAGGTAAAGGGGGGGGGGAGTTCTGGAATTTGAGTAGGTAGAAAGCAGACATTGTAAACAAACAATGAAGGAAAAAGAAAAATTTAAGAATATGATATGATATATATGATGTGATATGATGTTGTAAGATACACAGCTTTTCAAGGGATGCTTTAGACCTTTTGGGTCCTTATTCTTGCTGACTCAGTGGCGGTGTTTGGGACAATAAGTAATGTAGATGCCAGCAGACAAAAGCGCATTGCTAATTGCTAGGTTAGACACCTCTTACAAACAAAATACCGTCGACTCTGGCGGGACTCGAACCCGCAACCTTTGAATCTCTCAATTATACTAGAAGTCCAATGCGCTATCCATTGCGCCACAGAGCCCACCTGTAACTTACTGGCTTCTTAAGACTTCTCAGTATTTACTTGTGTACCAATGCAGTTTTCTACGACTGGCATTCCTATTTCTGAAACTCTTTACACAGAAATGTGCAACAGACAAGACACGCGATCCTCAACGCAACTTTCTGTCCTACTCCCAGGTGTATTCCATCGGAAATGTCTGATCAGAGATCCATCTCAACTTTCCGGACTTGATGACACAAACTTGTAACCTCAGCAATTTAGAAATAGAGGCAGAAGGATTTCCTCGAGTTCCGGTCCATCCTGGGCTACAATAGTGAGTCCTTGTCTCAAAATAAAACAAACAAAAAAACAAACAAACAACAACAAAAACAAAGCAAAGTAAAACAAAGAAAGTTACCACAAAGAGAAAATCCTTATCTCATTTAGTCTGGCCTCTCTAGTTCCAAGCTTCAGATCATTCGTTTTGCTAAAGAGAGATCTAAAGTCGTTTAACTCGTGCAGGCGCCCGGCCAAGTCCCTTTTTTGGAGCTTCGAGATTTTCTTGTGTTGAGTCTGAATTCTTTAGAAAAGGTCGATTCTCGGGTTTAGTACGCGGACTCATGGAGCAGCTCGGGATGTATCCCTGGTGGAAATGTTACTTGTGTGCCGGCAGTTCTCGAATTCTCCAGGCTTTCCTTCTGGAAGTTTTCTTTGGTGACTAAGATGAGACGCGCCTACCGAAACCCCCCTTTTAGACAAATCACTGTAGTAGTGTTCACGTTCTCTTCCCGCAAATTAATTCAGAATAAAAATTGGTGGAGAGCCCGAATTTGAAGTCAGATATCTAGGCTTCGGGATCCTTGTACAATCTCGACTCTCCACTTTGGGGTCCCAGGACAGGCGGCTGAGCTTTCTACACAGTGTGCCCTTCCCTCCCCGCCGCTCTGGCCGCTTCGTCCACCATTTTCTTCATCTTCTGGACCTCTCGCGTACCTCTCCTGCTGACTTTCCTCTATTTTCCAGCTGGTGGAAAAAATGAACTAGGAAGTAACTGGAAAGTGGATTATAGAATACTCAAGAGAGAGAATTAGAAGGAAGCCAGAGAGTGGCGTGTGGTCCCGAAGCAGTAGTAGTACACTTTCCGCACTTTTTACTTCCCGGATCCGTAATATAGTAACTCTTAGTTAAGTGCTTTCAACCCTTTTAATTACAGACTGAGAAGACAAAAGCAGATTTTAAAAGGATCAAAGGATACTTATTAAGCTAGGTTACAGGTGGATTTTTGTGGTTTGTTTGGTAGATTTTGTTTTGTTTTTGTTTTGTAAATATGGTTGTTAATTTTGCTTAGGGTCTCTTACTCTTGGATGAGCGGTCCAGTCCCTAACGTTTCCTTGATTTTCTATCTAACTTCAATCCTGCTTCAGACCCAGTGCTCACAAGTGTCTCGGACTTGTATATAGCTCTGGGTGCTTGTGACCTAAGGCTTCGAATAAACCACAGGGGGATGAGTTTTACATTATGCTTATTTTAAAGTAAACTTCAATTTGAAAAAGAAACTGCTGGGTTGGCTGTTTCTGGCGATTTTCGGTAAACTTTGGAAAGTGAAGCGTGTTCATGTTTGCAAACACTTTCCCAAACACAGCCAGAGGAGGGCTGCGGTACGTACTTGGGAACTGAGGACTCTTGGACTCAGCACTGTTTACTTCCGAATGAAGTCAGCTACTCAATGTGGATTAGCGAGAAGGCTATGTGCCTGAAAGTTCCAGTAGAAGAATGATCTCATCCAGGCTTCAAAACTACTCACAACGCCTGGATGTACCTTTCCAGTTTCGAAGACTCACCCCCAACCCTTTTGCCACTGGCGCCAGATGACAAGTTTACGAACAAAGGGATTTTTCTGAGCGTTTTTCATTCTCGTGCTCCTGGAGAGGGAGCACCAATCTTTTATCCAACCCGAACTACGTTCGTTTACTTTAGAGAGACAAGAAAAGCGCTACAGTTGTAGTCGTGGCCGAGTGGTTAAGGCGATGGACTAGAAATCCATTGGGGTCTCCCCGCGCAGGTTCGAATCCTGCCGACTACGTACTGGTCTGTTTTAGTCTATGTGTAGCTGGTAAGCCAAACGCTGTTTCTCAACCCTCAAGATTACGGAAATTTCCAGCTCCGGTGCGGGAGTGTAGCTGTTATTTATATATGTACTAACAGTGATTAGTTAATTAAGGAAAATAAAATCAGGAAAAAGCTTGTGGTCTATTTTAAAATTCCTGGAAGAGGAAGGTTGTAGGTAGAAGATGAAACTCTTGCTTAACTAGAATTCCCCCCCCCCCCCTTTTTGTTTTTCATGGAATTTCCTTGCTTCCCATTCTACAATGCTGAGGTTGTTGGAGCGTGAGGAACAGGGCTTTCTGAGTTTACACTGATGGCAGGAAGAGGTTTATTTTAAAAGTCTAAAGCACAGAATCAACGAAAAATATTTTATGACTGAAATTGTACACGAGGGTGAGAGAGAGGGAGGGAGGGAGGGAGGAAGGGAGGGAGGGAGGGAAAGGAGGGAGGGAGAGAGAGAGAGAGAGAGAGAGAGAGAGAGGCGTGTGGGTGAGTGGGTGGGAGGAGTACGACGAGCCTGCGGAGGCAGCTCACATCTGTAATTCTAGCCTTCCAGAGGCTGAGGCAGGTAAGACTGTGTTGTAGACTGTGTTGTAGACTGTCTCAACACACACACACACAGTGTTTCTATGTATTAAAGTACATGAAAAACATTAGCTCAAATTTTAGAATATCCCAAAACTAAGTGAAGCAGACAAAATACATAGATTCCTGAGGATTTTCTTCGGAAGGATGTGACCAGTAGATATATATTACAATTTTTTACTTTAAAAACGGGGTGTGGTAGCACACTCCTGTATTCCCAGCTCTTCGGTGGAGGAACTATGAGTATAGGAAGTTCAAAGACAAATGTCACAAGGTAGTGAAGTGGCAGCTTGAACCAGATGCTGTCACAGAAATTCAGACTTTGATAACCTAGCGTTTCTACTCATCATGGATCAACCATGGTGGAAAAGAAGGCAGTTATGTGGTTCCATGGTGTAATGGTTAGCACTCTGGACTCTGAATCCAGCGATCCGAGTTCAAATCTCGGTGGGACCTACCTAACTTTTGAATTCTGTCCTGTCTCTCCTCCATTCCCAATTCTGTGGTCTGTAAATGATCTATATTAACTGTGTACATTGTGTCTACTATAAAATTCTGCAAGCCCTGACCCCATTACAATGGTGAATTTCAGTGAAGTATGAATTTTCCAGTTTTTCAGCTCTGCTGAAACTAGGAAGTAAACCAAGAGTTAGGTAAGTGTAAGGCTTGCCTACCATGCACTCTGTGTGCAGCACTGTAAATAAATAATAAATAAAAACACCAGTAAGATGAAACCATGAACTTGAAAAATGATCTTATTTTCTGTGCACGTTAAATAGACTGAAAAAATACTGTTCATAGCAAGTTTCTCCTCTACACATGACCGGCAGCTGAATGGTTTCTCCCTCTCCTGCAACAACCACAGAAACTAGTTTACATGTGTGTAAAGCACAGCAAGATGAATAAACAGCTGCAGAAAACAAAACATCGAAACTTTTAAATTAACTGACTGTGAGAAAACATAGACCTTGTTATGATTTGGGATTATTTACAGAGGCAGAAAGAATAAGAAAGTTTTAGGAATTCCATAATGCCATTTTTTCAATGTTTATTTGATGACTATATTACACAAAACACACTAACCATTCCTCTTTATCAGCCAAAATGGGGACATTCGATGAGCACGTCTCTATTAAATTTATCTTGTCCTCACTTAGTCTGCCTCTCCATAGATGACATTAAATGATACACCTGATTTCAGATACCTTCCAGTTTGGACCAGAGCCTCCCTCCCTTCCAAATCATTTAATTAAAGTACAAGTATAGATCTGGTGATTTTTAGACCCACCACATCCTTTACACGGCACAAGTTTTTATTCCATTAGCATGTGTTCACCCTTGTTATGAATATATAATAGTCTACATGAAAGCATCAACACTGTCCACAGAGTTACACTCTGTTGTGAAGTTCAGATTCAGGGGTTTGGGTTTGCTATGTTCCACAGTTCATGGTGACATTTTCAGTGTATGTAAAAAAAACCCTGACTGGATTCGTTCAGGATGCAACCTAGGCAGACCTTGCAATTGAAGTGATCGTCCTGCTTCTGGCTCCCAAGTTTTGGATCATAGGTGTGCACCGTCACTCCTTGTTGTGGATAGCCCCGGCCTTGTATTTTGATACTAATTCCCCTTTCCTGTGAAAGGCTGCAGAAGAGGTGTGAGTCATTACACAGGTGAATTCTAGTGAACCTTCTGCCCATCTTAATTTGTAAAATAAAGGCTGGAGCCAGTGATTGGGCAGATGAAGGGGAGGTAGAGATATAAAGGCTGGTAGGAAGAGAGCAGAGGGAGGACGACTGGAGGAGGACTGGAAGTAGACAATGGAGGAAAAAGACGACGAAGACGACGACGACTGGGGAGAGAAGAGAGAGAGGACGACTGGGGAGAAGAGAAGAGAGAGAAGACGATGGAGGACGACTGGGAAGCAGGAGGTAGAAGGACAAACACAGGGTCTGGAAAACCTTCAAGTTATAAGGGTCTCATAGCTGAGGAACAGAGTAGTGTAGGGGTATCTGCCCAATCTAGGCTTACAGATTATATTCATAATTAGTGAGTTGTGTTTTCATTGACCGGTCTTATTTGGGTTGGAGGTTTAAATGTCTCCCTCTATAACTCCTTGCTCTTTCTTGGTTCTTTATTCTCACAATGGACTGTCTCTAATCTGTTTCAAAGTCTGTATGAAATATGTTTAACATTTATATTAGTAATAGAATGTGCTACTTCCTACAAAGCACATATTAATGTGACTTTTCTGTGACGATAATTTGCTATATTCCTAGTTTCAGCAGAGCTGAAAAAATTTGTTATATGTTTCATTCTGCTCCTGTAATAGTCACTTATTTCTTTTTTTTTCATATTACCCATAGGGTTAAATTTAGATCCAATCCTTTTAAGTACTGCATAATACTTTGGCACAAAATGCATCCTAACTGCATATAAAATTTTTGGTTCTCTTAGTTTCTCCAAGTGTCTTCTAGGTTGGTCCCTCTCTCTCAGAGCAGAATGGCTTCCACGGTGATTATGTGTTATAACTTGCTCCCTAACTAGTTCTTTCGTCTTCAGAGCCAAATAATTTTACAAAAACATTTTCTGGAGGGCACACAACTTTAATTCCAGCACTCAGGGAGTGCGAGGGGGAGGTAGGTAAGGCTACACAGTAAGACCACCTCTCAAAAAAAAAAAAAGGCAAAACAACAATCTTCTAATATTGAGCAGCTGCAATCCGTTTTTCCTTCCAAATGTGGCAGTGGTTATGCTCTCCCTTCCAGATGTGGCAGTGGTTATGCTCTCCCTTCCAGATGTGGCAGTGGTTATGCTCTTACACGTTCTAGAGCTGTGCTCTCTGCTCTTCCATGACCGTGTGACTGCCCACTTCTCACTCAGTGCTTGTTCTCACTCTCTCTTACCAGAAGCTTGGAGTCATCTTTATCTCCTCTGGACAAGAACTAAACTCAGAAGCTTTGGAAGTTCTTTGTTCTCAGGGCACTGTGGTCACCTCAATGTGATAGACCAAGTAGGAAGGGCTAATCAGCTCTGAATCTCCAGGCAGAGAATTGAGGCATTGTCTCCTAATGTAAAATTAAAAATAACTAATAATTCCTCTTCCTTTTCCTTCCTTTCCTACAAGGTCTCACTGTAGCTTAGGCCAGTCTAAAACTCACTGTGTTGCCCAAGATGGACTTGAACTCACAGCAATCCTTCTGCTTCCACTCCACCTCACATACTAGTGCTGTAATTAAAGGTAAAGACCACTGCAGCTTCTTTCCTTCCATTTTTTTCTCCCCTTCTTTTTTTTTATCATGTTGATGGAGAAACTACAACTTCTCCATCTGTCTGGCTAAGATACTCTTTACTTACTTCCCCTTTAAGTTGTGGAAAGAGTAAATTGTTTTCAGTGACAGATACAAAGGGGCTGAGAAAATCCAAAGTCATGGGGACCCTTCATAGACCGAGAAACAGTTTGATAAAAAGCAGATGACTGACTCCCCGGACTAAGAATTGATGTTTTCTATATAAAAGCACTGTCACCTCCAAAGATTCCATGGGCAGCCTCAACTCAAACCCACTCTAAAACCTTGAGCCACACAACATTCCTCTGCAGCCTGTCACCAGAGGGTAAGGCTAGAGAGCCAGATCTGAATGGGACTGAAGGAGGGCTGCTGGTCTATAGCCTGAGCAGAAAAGACCCAGGCAACTTTCCTGACATAGGAACTTAGAGCCCACTTAAAGAACATTCAACTTCTGAACATTCTACGGCCTCAGACATATCTTTGTTTCTTTTTGTCTTCACCTCTCCAGCCCTCCTGACCTGTGAAATGAGTTAGAGTGTATGGATATACAAACCCAGAAAGCATGGGGAGCCTTTGAAATAGTAGTTTGTGGCTGTTGTGTGATACTGTCCCTGGGGAGACATAGAAAAATGTCTACTTACCACAGCATGGGTGACAGCTCTGGAAAGCTGGGGACTTGGAACTGGCTGTATGACTTGGAAGTAGCTCATCAGGCTCTTGCAGGCAGCACAGATGGTTGGATCCCCTTTTAGGCAGCTCAGCTGATCTCTGCTTCTTTCAGACAACTTGGTGGGTCTGTTTTCTTCCAAGCCTGTCTGAGACTCTTCTAGGTAACTTAGCTTACCTAAGAAAATCTTTCAGCAGTCCTTACATATGCTTATAACTATGCTTTAGGAGGACCTATCATATCTGGTCAGTTTCAGGGACTTCCTAATGTCTTTAAGAGGTTTACTTCCTGAGCCAATGAGCTTCCCTGCAGGATACAGTGTCCTACCTCCCTCTAGAATACCCTGTCTTGAGTGATTGCCTCTACAAGAAGATCTTGAAAAATAAGATTTGATATTCAGCATTTGAGGTACCCAGTAGAACTAACTCAGAGTCTTCTAATAACATGATAGTTTGGAAATATTTCACAATTCTTTCATGGAATTATGAAATCTGGGTTCATAATTCTACCTAGAAACCCTTAGTTTACCATGTCATTGTGTGTTATTGAGTAGTTTATTTAGAATGGAGAAAATAGGCATGTGGTACAGGCCTGAGAACCATAGCTCCTATGAGGCAGGGGCAGAAGGCCTTCAGTGAGCTTCAAGGCCAGTGTAGCAATTCAGCTCAGTGGCAGAACACTTGCCTAGCATACTTAAGACTCTAGGTTAAGTCATCAGTGCCACTGTAAAATTAATATGCCTTCTCAATGAGAACTCACTCCAGCACTTAAAGATTAATAAAGTAAACTAATAACAGTGCACAACTGTTTGTAGCTCCAGAAATGGAGCAAGCCTCACACAGAAATTTCTGTCATCTTATATGGTTTTACAGCTCCAAGTTCCACTTTGAGCAATTAAGGGTGTTGTACAAAGACAGAAAAAAAAAATTCCAAGGTTTGGTTGTTTGTGGGGAGATTTCCAGTATAAAACGTTGTCACTGTTATCTAGAGACAGGCCAGGGAGGGCTGTTTTTGCCAGGGTCATTCTGTCTGCCTACGCTGATAAGAAAACTGGGAGTGGACTTTAAATTCTTCTTTGTGTAATTTAATATATTTTTTTTTTTTTTTTTTTTTTTTTTGGTTTTTCGAGACAGGGTTTCTCTGTATAGCTCTGGCTGTCCTGGAACTCACTCTGTAGACCAGGCTGGCCTCGAACTCAGAAATCCGCCTGTCTCTGCCTCCCAAGTGCTGGGATTAAAGGCGTGCGCCACCACCGCCCGGCGTAATTTAATATTTTTGATCTAATTCAATTGATTCTACTTTATAACATTAATATTCTCAGTTCTTATTACATCAGTACCAGGAGTGGATAACGTGAAACTCAGGTCTTTGAAAATGTCTCTCTTAACATGGAGCTCCTTCCTGCCTTAAGGATCACACTGCTTTGGCCTTCCAAGTGTGGCTATGATTAATGTTAAAGAGACTTCTAAGAACAGTGTTAGAAGTTACAGGGCTGTTCTAAATTCAAACATTTAACGAAGTTAAACAACATAACTTTCTCAAATACACTCAGAACAACGGTGAATTGGTTCTTGGTAAAACCGTAGTCGGCAGGATTCGAACCTGCGCGGGGAAACCCCAATGGATTTCAAGTCCATCGCCTTAACCACTCGGCCACGACTACCTTTTTCGTTTGATCTTTGAAGTGTTAAGATAAAGTAATAGATAGATGCAGCTTCCAAAGAATTCTTGTAGTGAAGAATTTTTTAGTGTACTTAGAAAAACAAAAGAACTGCAGATTCCATTGCAAGAGAATGAAGGGCTCCGGGAAGCTGAACCCCTCGCTACTGATGCATTCTCTGAAATGCGCAGAGAGGTATCTGCAGTTCCAAGTCCACTCAAAGTAGCTTTAGGCTAGATCTGCCAAACGCAAGGAACTAGGAGAATGAAGAAGGGGGAGGAAGGGACAGACAGGATCATTTTAAAGTTGAGCGCTAAACCTACAATGCCCGCTGCCCTTAGACTGCAGAGGGAATGGGGCGCTGGGGAGAAGGGGCTACTTGTGTTCTCAGATCTCCTAAAGTATGTACTCACTGTAGCTAAGAGTACGTCCCCAGATCCTGGAGTCCGATAGAGGAAGGAACTCTGTGTAAAATTTCCAAGGAATTTGACTGTGAGCTCACTTCTCTGTCTTGCCTAAGAAAAGGACAAATGATTAAAGAAAGACACACAAACTTCAATAAGTCAAGTGAAATTAACAGGGCTGATTTCTTTACGTGTCGGAGACTTGGACAGTTGTTAGAATGAGATCATATGAAAAACTGGTACAATTTATTTTACCTCTCTTCACAGACGAGTTAGAAATTTTGTATCCTGTGCTTCATCGCGTAATTCTGAGGAATGAAGGTGGCTCTCTGGGGGGTGGGGGGTAATACACACACACACACACACACTAGGAGAAGCGACCTTCGTGACCCACAACACAGGGAAGCTTTTCCACTCCCCCACCCCACCTTTTTGTTTGTTTGTTTGTTTGTTCCAGTGTTCTTTAGGTTTCAGGATAGGTTTGACTATAGCAGTCTGACCTTGAATTTGCTATGTAGCTGAGTATGTTCTTCAACTGAAAGTCAGAGTCTTCAGAGGCCAGAAAAGGTTGTTGGATTTAGTTGCTGCGGCCGAGGTTATAGGCAGATGAGAGCCGCTGGCTTGGACGCTGGAAACCAATCTCAGATCCTTGAAGAGTAGCTCACTAGCTTCTTAACCATTAAACCATCTCTCCAACCTCCTTAATCTGGATTCTCTTTGAAGACTCCGGGTTTTTTTGGGGGGGGTTGGGGGGGTGGGTCGTGGAGATAGAAGACAGTTCTATGAATTCTATGTGAATGTGTGTGTATTCCTGTGTGAGTGTGTGGTCTGAGTGCGTGCCTGTGAGTGTGAGAGTGTGTATTTGTGTGCATGCCTGTGTGAGTATGTGGGACTGTGTGTGTGTGTGTGTGTGTGTGTGTGTGTGCGCGCGCGCGCGCGCGCGCGCGCGCCCGCGAGTCCACCCGCAAGAGTGTGTGGTGCAAATGCATGCCTGTGAGTATGAGCGAGTGTGACTAAGTGTGTGTGGTACTAGGCATTGAGCCCAGGGCGAGTTAAGTTTTGGAGAGCTACATTACTTGAGGCCTACTTCATAATTAGTCTTGCATATACTTGCAGAAAAAGAAAGTTCAAAAATATATGGGGTATCCTTAAATCAAATTGTGGTCAGCCGCTTAATTATACAATAATAAAACATGCCCAGGAAATGTTATGAATCTAGGTGCTGGGAATGTAATTCATTGGCAGAGCACACCTAACATAGGTGAGGCCCTGAGTGAGATCCCTGCATGACACAGGCATACATACACATATTTTGAATGTATTCATTCAGACATCAAATGATGCATTATCTCTATTGATCATGTGATATTCCTAGCCAATAGTGTGTTGCACAGTTGAATTAGCTATGCATATAGAAACAAAAATTATTTTACTTTGAATTACACCCAATTTTCAGAAGAAATACAAGAATTTTTTTAATGGAAATCTAATCAAAATTGAACATTATTTTTAAAAGCACTTTTAGTGGTTCCAATTAAAATTTACAGAACAAACTCTGACTAACATTTTCTGTTTTCTCAACTGACTGTAAGCTTAACAAGCATTTGTTGCCCACAGACTGCAAACTGTGTATCTTTTGCAAGTGGGTAGAGAACACAAATAGTCTTGACCTGTTGTTTGACATTTCCCTGAAGCATATTCCATATTTGCAATTACTTTAATTATAAAAAAGCAACAGTCTGATACAAAGAGAACTGGAGATCCAGCTTGTGACTCACATTGTATGACAAAGGTGTCCCCTTTAAAGAATTGCTTACCAGTTTAGTTCCATAAGTGTTTGAGGAAAACGTGTAGCTATCCACGTGTAACCACCTTGCAAACTTAGCTTCTATAAAGCAACCAGAAACATTACTGAAGAAACATTACAAACAATATTCAGGCGCATAAAGCAGTAGATACTGCAGAAAGCTCATTCCCCAATTCCATGTGAACATGGACCCTTCTCCCTGCCTCTATTTCCTTGATTAAGACATAAGATTAAGTGATCTCATGGATTTAAATTGAGTTATTTTGCAAAATATGTTAGTATTTTATAATACTAAA
>NW_021604708.1:4196244-4211145 GCF_004785775.1 Grammomys surdaster | reverse complement strand
GAGTTATTTTGCAAAATATGTTAGTATTTTATAATACTAAAATGTTAGTAGCCAGAATTATTTGGTTAAACTGCATCCAGCTGTTCATCTCATCTCAGCAATGCAGACTTACACTTCGTTTAGTTTTTAGTTTCAGAACTTTTGTTAAGTGGATTTCCAAAACTTACATATAATACAAAAAAATAGGTTTTCTAAACTGTTTCCATAATTCATAATTCTTTAGATCATATCCCAATGGTTGGATGTACCACAAGGATACCCAGTAAAGAATTTGACAAAACAGGAACGCTAGTTTCTAGAAATAGCTCTTTTACCAGAAGACCAAGGGTCGTCCCTGCTCTGAGGATGAAGGGCTGCATATCACTCTGCCACCAAATCATTATTTCTGTTTAAGAGATCTCAAGTAGTTGGGAGTGACGTGGAGGCGGGGGAGCGGGGAATATAACAAAGGCATCTCTGATAGAAGTACACCTTTAGAAAAACCAAAGCTAAGCCAGGTTACTTGTCCTAAATACACAAAAGCCGTGTATGTAGTCGTGGCCGAGTGGTTAAGGCGATGGACTAGAAATCCATTGGGGTCTCCCCGCGCAGGTTCGAATCCTGCCGACTACGGTGCTCTTATTAAAGGACTGTAGTAACATCTGTGACCAATACGTTCTTTATGGCGCTAAATTAAAAACACCTCTGCATGCTTTCACAACACCAAGCACAATTCGTTACTACCTGAAATGAATATAAGATGGTCATAGACTGGAAGAGGTTTTCCATTTTTCCTATGAAGTGTCCAGGCGTTGGTCATGTTTTCCTGTTGATGAGAATAGTAAGGTGAGTTTTGTTATTTTGGTTTGAGACAGTTTCTGATGCTCTCAGGCTGGCTTCAGTTCACACTGTGGCCTTGAATGTCTGATTCTCCCACCTGTTTCCCTAATGCTGCAATTACCAGCATTAGCTACTGATGTTATTGGTTTTTTGTTTGTTTGTTTTCTGCTTTTATCTTTGGCTATTGGTTTTCTAATTTCTATTGAGTCATTTGTGCTCAGCTTTTCTTATTTACATATTTAAATTAACACATCCATTAATACAGCTGTGTGTAGCTGAATAAAAAATTCTGGAAGCATTAGCATCAATGTCATTTTTTAAAAAAAAAAGTTTATTATTCTTTGTATGTATGGGTGTTTTGCTACACACACACACACACACACACACACACACACACATATATATCACCACCACAGAGGCCACAAAAGGGCGACAGATCCCCTGGATCAGGAGTTACAGGCAGGTGTTAGGGCACATGTGGGTGTTGGGAACTAAACCCTAGTCCTCTGAAAGAACTGAGCCATCATTTTTCCAGCCCCAATATCATTCTTTTATAGTAAAATTTGAATTCCCAGCATAACGATGGTGGTGCAATATGAAGGAAAAGTTAGAAGATGCTCATCTGTTGTCTTGCTTGTCTTGTTTTTGTCTCAATCTGTTTGTTTGTTTGTTTTGTAAGATAGGATCTTTTGTAGCCTTCAAACTTGATAATGTATAACCTTGACCTCCTGATGCTCCTGCATTGAATTTCTGTAGTCCTCCTGCCTCTGCTTCCCAAGTGCTGGGATTATAGACATGTACTACACACAAAATTTCATGTTATTGGTGGTATTTTGTGGAACACTTTATTGGAAAAACATGGTATTTGTTACTTTCTGTCTGTCTAGAAACAGCCAGACAGGGTGCCGGTAGTTCAGTGAGTCATAAAATGATAGTCACCCCAGAGTTTCTAGAATTAATGACCTGGGGGGTGGGAGTGGAGGGATGTTGCTGAGCAGCAGGAAAAGGGATCAGAGGTTCAAGATCATCCCCCATTACAGAGTTAGCTGAAGGTTAGCCTGGGCTATATGAGATCTTGTGGTTCTTGGTGTTTGTTTATTTGTTTGTTTGTTTGTTAGTTTTGTTTTTCTTAAGGCTCAAATTATATAAAATTGATGACACTCAAGGTCAGGAGATACTCAGTGGGCTTCCAAGTCAAACTGTATAATTTGTATATTATAATGGAGCCAGGCCTGACAGGCTTATTAGTCTATTTGGGAGCCTGACAGAGAAGATTTCAAATTCAAGGCTTGTCTGAACTACAGAGTGAGTTCAAGTACACCCTAGGTGACTTTGTAATGTTTTGCTCAACATAAAACTAAAAACTGGGCTGGAGATATAGGACCAGTGGCAGAGCATTTGTTCAGCAAGCACAAGGTTTTAGGTTCCATCTCCAAGATCACAAAATACAATGGTCACTTCTATGAGCAGAGCTATTAGCAAAGACTGAAAGTTATTAGAGGAGCTGGAAGTACCTTTTCATGATGTGGCTTCCAAATGGCAAAGTCTTCCTCTGGTCCTGATTTTCCTCTCGGGAACCAGATTCAGTTAATTTCACAGATTGTTACTGTGCAGGAGAATCTGACTTCTGTTGGTGTTCTGAGTTGTGCAGGTGGATGACTCCAGAATATAACCAGGTTCTGAGGCAGCAAGGAGATCGAGCCTCAATCTGAACTGGACCTTGGCTGATGCTCAAAAATATCATATATTGTTACACAAAAGTTGATTTTTGGGTAAAACAAGATCCTCAAACCAAAGCTTCCAATCTAATCTATATGTTTCATGAAGGAAAACGTCTGCCTCTGCAACTTTAGTTAGTCCTTATTGTACACTGTTTGCAGTACTCAATAACGCAAGATATTCTAAATGTTCCATAACCATCTTGGGACCAAAGTCATGTAAAGGCTGTAAAGCTCCTTCAGAAAAAAACAACTCTATAGAAAACAGAAAACATCACTGTTTTCTACAATGATTTCTTCAAGGTACTTATAGAAAATAACTATTCATTCTGATGTTTACCCTAAATACAGTGAAAAACAACTATTCATTCTAATGTTTATCTTAGATACAATGATTCTAGTAGAATTGCACTATAGTTTTCTTCAACTTCACAAGGGCCATGAAATCTTGTACACCTCCCTCTCCTCCTACACGTTCATTCAGTTGCTCCTGAATCTCACTTCCTTCTTCTGCACATTTCCCTCATTTTCCCCCTTCTGTGCACCTGCTCTGTCTTGCATTCTTCCCCCCCCCTTTTTTTGATTTATTGTCTTATCCCTTTGTCCCCTTATAATCTCTCACCCAAGCCCCATTCTCCTTGTCTTTCTTTCCTCTAAGGCCAAGCAGACTCTCACTACCAGATCTACAGCTAGTCCACACATGGGAAGACGTGCAGCGTCTATCTAGATGAAAGTGCTGTCCCTCCACGTGTTGTCTTGCACTCATTCTATAAAAACACTAGAACTAGGACACAGGAGGATTGTCTTGAGTTCAAGGTTATTCTGGACTATAGTGCTTGACTTTCTCAAAAACAAACACCACCACCGAATGACAAACACACCTTGGTGGTTGATGTAATAAAGTCTTCCCTCAGTTAAGGGGCGACATCTCAGATGTAACAAACATCAACATCTCTTTGGACCAGAGATCTCAGAATTTTTATTGTGATAAAACCATGACAACTCTTTTGAGAGTGAATATTGCTGTAAAGAAAACAAAACAACCCTTTATAGCAGAGGATGGTTTCGATCCATCGACCTCTGGGTTATGGGCCCAGCACGCTTCCGCTGCGCCACTCTGCTACTGTGTAAGAAGCCTCTGAAGTTTATATATAGTTTTTCAACAGTTGGTCTTGGTTTGGGTTGGTTTGGTTTATTTTAATTCAGTAACTTATTTTGTCTTTAGTAAATCGTTGGTTTTTTTTTTTTCACCGTCTTCATACTTTTTAAACTTAGGCTTTGTGATTCATTCCTGCCAATGGGCTATCCCTGGTCGAAAATCAAGAGCGCAAAGGTTGGATCAAGAATTACTTCCCTGGATTTTTACTTTCCAAAGAGGTTATCAGCATATACCTTTTTTGCTCAGGAATGTCGGCTCTCCAGGGGAAGAGTTATGCAAAGTCTTTGAAATTTTAAACAGTCTCGTCCTTTCCACCAAAGCCGCCTCCTCTGGACTGCCGCCTCCTCCTGCAGACACCATTCCCCTCAGTCCTCCAGGGGCCTAGTCCCATCAATTGAACAGATTGACTACATGTACATACAAGCGCTTCAGCTGAGTTGGCTGCTTTCGACAAATGATCTATGTACTCAGAGGCTGAGGTAGGATTGCCTTGAGTCTCAAACCGGGGTAGTCTACAGAGTAAGACAGTTATGCAAAAAAGAATAAATGTTTAAATAAATACATAACAAATAATGTGATCCATGTCACCATTAAATGTTTAAAACACTACATTTAAATAAGTCCTAACATACAAAAGAAAATAAACTCTATGCTAATGATTTAATTATTTATTTATTACCATTCTGGGCATTTGGATCTTTTAGTTTTTCAGTCACCTGGAAGGAAAAAGTATTTACCTTGTTGTAGACTTCACATCTGACACTCCTTACTTGCATCACAAACAGGTTAGGTAGGATCCCAGATCGCCTCTGTAAAAGAGTGATTCCCTGAGCTTCTTCCTGGGAGGGACAATCCCAGTACCACAAACTAGGTAAAGGAGGTTTTTGTTTATAATTAGTCACATCTGTCTTTCTTTCTTTCTCTCTCTCTTTCTTTCTTCTTTCTTTCTTTCTCTCTTTCTTTCTTTCTTCTTTTTCCTTCCTTCCTTCCTTCCTTCCTTTCCCCAGAATTTTTCCAAACTTCTGAACACTTTGAATCTAAAGATTTTGTAAATTCTGAGTTCTAAATGGATTATTAGTCTATCACCTTAACTCCTCAATCACAACGAAACAAGTTACTGCTGTGTTTAAATAAAATAGCTGTCCTTAAATGTAGAGTCCTTTTCAAGGTTTAATCAGGAGCTAGAATGTTTACAGACAGCATGTCCTACTTATCGTTCTTAAGATGCACCAAACCATCAGCTACACTGGATGGCTCCTTAGCTTCATGAGCTACTAAAATAAAGCCAGCAAGACAAGTGTGGCAGCCCAGGCTTGCCATCCCAGCACTTGAGAGATGGAAGCAGGTATATCGGAAAGAGAAAGGAAAGAAGGAGCTCCTAAATGAAACAGACCAACAAGTAGACAAACAAAAAAGGAAAACCCCCTTACCAATAGATTAATAACAATAATAAATACTATTTTTAAAATACATTTTTTTTTTTTTAGATTTTAAAATTTTTTGCTATTTCAGTCACTGTTGAAACCTGACACTGTTGAAGATGCGATCCATGAGAGAGGGGCTTCCTATTTTGACTTGGCTGGCCAGGATCTCTTCATCCTACCTTAGATTCTGGAGTACCAAGAAAACTGTTAAGGCCTAGGTAACTGTTACCTGGCTAGTCTGCCATTTTGCTCTGTTACTAATAGTATAAGAAAACTTTCTCATATGATGTTTCTGCTTTTACTAGGAAACGTTCTCATTCCCAAGTTGATTACATAATCTGTAATGTTCTGTGCCCTTGGAAACCAGTCATGATAGAAATTAGTAGAACTGCTTTTTATACATACCCACAATGAGGTTGAAGCCAAACCAACCACCCAGCAGCACCTCCTAAACCTGTGTATAAGCTTTGATGGTATTTACTTTTATAAGCTGCCCCTGGGTTAGAGCCCAACATAAGAGAGACACCTGCACCAATATAAGAAGCTATTTAAAATAAGACTTCTCGTTTGATGAGGGGTTGAGTAAAGTTTAAGTTCCCAAGACCTCCCTGGGAACTGACATTCTACTTAGCAGAAAGAAACGTATGTGAGCAACCATCCTGGCTGGCAAGCTGAGACTTGAATATTAGACAAGTCCCATCATGATTGGCAAGTTAAGATATGACTGTTAGGCTCAGCATTTTGGGTCCTGAAGTGAATCCATTACATTCCACCATCCAACAAATCAAAGGAAATGCTCCTCAGTCCAGAGTTACTACAAATCTCAGACTGTCTCTTAGGATGGAATCAGCCAATGTGTTCATTACAAGATGAAGGAAATATGGTGCAGAAACACAATGAAGTTTAATTTATATAATAAATAAACACAGAATCTTGATTATTGAAGAACACAAATAAAACTGCAGAAATTTTAAGAGAAATAATCCATACTCAGAATGACAAAACAAAAACAAAACACAATCTAGTTTTAACTGTATACAGGTTTATATGTATGCTTGTGTGTGTGTGTGTGTTTTATGTCATCAAAATAAAGAGGGGACCATGGGAAAAAGTAGAGATCTTGGAGAGCAGGTAACAGAATACATCACATGAAAGAGGCAGGGGTTGGAGTATGTGGAGGGAAGGAGAGTTGAGGAAGAAGGATAAATAAGAACAATTTATAGTGAATGAAAATGATTTAATGAAACTGATAAATTCATATACTGACTTTAAACATTAACTCAATCAAGGCCCTCAAATTGTGTATGCGTGTGGGAGGGTAGAGCAGGTGGCAGTGGGAACCAGAAGGTAGAAGAAAGTCTGTTGCTGTGAATATTATAAGGGCTAGAGTTTATAACCCGGAATATTTGGTTTGGTAGTTTTTAAATAAAGCGTATAAAGGGAAAACTAGGTCCCACCGAGATTTGAACTCGGATCGCTGGATTCAGAGTCCAGAGTGCTAACCATTACACCATGGAACCACACAGTTTCACTTTCTGAGCTGCTAACTGATGAGGTATATAGTTCCATTGCAGAATTCAGTTTCTACTTCCTAAGATTCCTAAACTTCCATTTTAGATTTTGCTATCTGTTGCTGCTGCATACCTTCCTTTCCAGTCATGCACTGGGCTTTTCCTGCGAAGTGGAAGTGCGAATCGCTCTAGACAGGCAACGCCGACCTGCATCCTTAGTCTCCACCGCTTCAGGCCCACTGCTCTACCGACCCAGCAGGGCACAGACGGCTTTATCTCGGTATCTGCGACTGCGTGGTGCCCTTTGCGAACTCCGGAATCTTTGTCCAGTCCTCAATTTAAGGGACAATTGTGAAAATGTACTTTCATTACGTACGATTTGTACACGACTTCTTAGGGAGTGGAGAAGTCCCTGGAAGGTTCCTCCTTTTGGCAAGCTAAGAGTAAAACACAATAGAAAGTTCCGATATGCAAGTATGGTGGCACAAGTTTGTAATCCTTCCTGCATACAGGAGCCTAGTTCAAGATCATCGAGGTCTAGAGAAAGTTTGACTAAGTTTGTGTATCTAGATCTCTCTGATAAAGCTTGGGCTCACTTTTCTGACATTTAACTATGTATATTTTCATTTTCACTTTCTACAAGAATCAAGGGAGCATCCTATCATGTTTGTTTGGATAGTCTCTTTTGGAAAATCCACTGAAATATTTTGTCTTTTTTCATTTTCTATGGTAATTATGTCTTCTTATTAATTTACTTTTTTATATTTCTGTGCCTGCATGTGTATCTCTGGTTCTATATTCTGGACCTAAATTTTGTTCAGCATATGTGGTGCAATCAATTCTCCAGCCCATCTGCACTCTCTTAATGGTGTCTAAAAGTGAGAAAAACCTACTGATGCCGGTAAAACATTGACATTATATTTGCCTGGAAATAGTGATTCTTTTTTGTGCTTTGGAAATTGTATAATGTCGCCGTAGAATAGTATCCAGGTTACCTTTCAGAGGCATAATTGTGTTACTTTTCATCTCATGTGCATCCCATCTGGATTTGACTTTGCTGTGATTAATATATTTCTATTCTGATAGCCAGTTGAAACACTCATGCACGAATTTCACCTATTGGAATTCCTAGTGCAAGGCAGAGCCACATTTGTTTTAAATCAAGGGACTGATTTAACTTAGAATGTGTTTATTTTCCCCTCATTTGTGGATTTCCCTGAGTAGAAGCCACACCGTATTGATCGCTATGGTTTTACGGTAGTTGTTTTCCGTTCCAAAAGCTCTTTTATTATTATTGAAATGTACACTCACAAGTACTTTGCTGAAGACTTCAGGTATTCGAGAACTTGATCAGGTCATTAATGCCTCTTCATCAAGCACACTTGGGTCACAGGGAAGTCTTAACTTCAAGTTTGGTGCTTAAAACGCCTATAGGGATGCTGTGGTTGTACAAGGATTCATCATTAAAATTTTAACCACACTCTCCCCGTCGGGGAATCGAACCCCGGTCTCCCGCGTGACAGGCGGGGATACTCACCACTATACTAACGAGGATCAAGGTTACTAGCGTCTCTTGTGTATGCCCAATGAAGTTAAATATGATCTATCCTGTCAGTATTCTGTTATTGGAAAGAATGTACCAAAGTTAAAAGTATATTTCTAAGTATCCCTATGATGTAAAATTCTAGCCTGGGCGAAAGACTGAGTTTGGCCAAAAATTCCACACAAATTATTTACTTTTTTTTGCCCCCCTGTAATTCCAAATATTATAATCATCCTGAATCAGTAAAAATGTAGCTGTTCAATGTGTAGGTATCGAATCTGCTGTTGAAAGACCCCAGTAAATAACCCAGAGTCCATCATTTTAATCACTTGGCTACAAACACAAAACTTCAGACACTTTTATTGTTACATGATAGAGATGAAGGAGCACAAACCATTTTCAACTATTGACTAAACTACAAGAAGATTCACACAATTATTTTAGGATAAAAGATGATTTGATTATAAAAACACCCCCACCCCATCACACACACACACACACACACACACACACACACACTCAAGACTCAATGACCTCCAAGCCACCGAAACAGCCCAAAACAGTGAAATAAGCCTGGTAAAGTGCTCACACGTGTAACCCAGCACTCTTGAACCTAAATCCAGAGGAGTATCTCGAGTTCAAGACCAGCTTGGGCTGAACAGCAAGCTTTTTGTCTCAAAAAACTGTAATACGGACTGGAGAGATGGCTCAGTGGTTAGGAGATCAGTCTTCGCCCCCCCCCCCCCCACTCCGGCCTCTTAGGTGCTAGAGTTACACTTGAATGCGTGCTTTTAAAGACTGTCCTTTTTGTTTTTAATTACTTGTATGCATGCATGTGCCACGGAGGAGTTGTGACATCAGTGCAGTTGCCCACAATGTTCGGAACACAACACTGGAACTGGAGATAGAGACTGTTGCAAGCTGTCCAATGAAGGTTCTGGAAACTGAACTCAGGTCATCTCTCCAGCCCGGAACATGTTCTTTAAAAACAAAACACAAATAAATAAAAAGTGCTGAGCATGGTGGCACACGCCTTTAATCCCAACACTTGGGAGACAAAGTGGGGCTGATCTCTGTGACCACAAGACCAATCTGGTCTACATAGTGAGTATTTTGGCCATCTAATGTTTCCCTCAACGGGCACTTTGTTTTCAATATATTATATCTTCCCCGTACCTTGGAAGGAAGGGTTCCAGATAAGGTATTGGATACATTCCATCGCTGTACATTCTCTCTCAGCTCTGCCTGAGTATTGGTTGGCTTACTTGGTTAGATCTCTGTGGCTTCCTTGTTAATGCTGTGGTGCGTAGACAAGACTTTTAAGCAGGGCGTCTTAGAGTGGAGTCATTGCAAGTATAGCTTTGAGAAAGGAATCGGAAGGACTTTAGTTTTGTGGATTATCTTTGTGTCTTCTCAAAGTAGAACGTTAGAGGTAGACGGAGATGTTTCCCTCAGAGAAAAGATAGTTTCGAGGTAGACGGAGATGTTTCCCTCAGAGAAAAGATAGTCTGGTTTTAGGTAAACTAAAGCAAAGACGAACATTAAGAAAGAACAAATTAGACAAACATGTCCACATTGACAATGCAAGAACTATACCTCAACTAGTCCTGTACCTTGTATAGTTGAAAGGCGTAAGGAAACTCATCATTTGGGATACACCCTCAACTCAGATTAAAGTACCAAAGAAAACACCCGTAGTCGGCAGGATTCGAACCTGCGCGGGGAGACCCCAATGGATTTCTAGTCCATCGCCTTAACCACTCGGCCACGACTACAAACCATACTAGGTTGTTAATTGATAGAGCTTCGTGGCAGGTGATTTGTGCAAATACCTTGTGGGTGGGGCAGGCTGCGGGTTACAGAGCCGAGGGGAGGAGCCTCGCAGGTCCGGATCAGCAGAACACTAAAGCAAGAACCTCTGCCTCACCAGCAGACACCCAGAGGGCGTCGCCGGGTCTTCTGCTACCAGTCACGCACGGCGTGAGAGGAACTTCCATGGATTTGTGTTCCAAACTAAGGGCGAGATAGACATGGAAGCCTCTTTGACTTTTTTTTTTTTTTTTAAATGTAGGCATGTTTTCCCTCAGTCCCCTTCTCGCTCCTTCCGAACTCCTAGTTTAACCTGTTCTGCCAAACAGTGGCTAATGATCAGAGATCCAAAATAATTGTACAAATGAAATGGGATTGACAGAAGTTTTAGTGGATACAGGAGCTGATGTTAGTATACTTTCCCCAAAATCTTGGCCACTTCAGAAGATTTACACACATTTCTAGAAATGGGTAAATTATCACTAATAAGACAAAGTGTCCAATGGAATATCTGTGTGTAACAAGAAGGGCAAACAGGGAAGTTGAGACCTTATGTGGCTGAAATACCCATAAACTTATGGGGAAGGAATCTTTTACAATAATGGAGAAGTCAAGTTAATATTCCTGCAATTCCAGGGACAGCAAATGAAGAAAATAGAGGTGATATGGTAGATTCTGGGGAAGCTATCGATACTGGTGGTCAAGAACAATCACAAGCTCTGCTTGTTATCCAAACACAGGATATCACAAGGATTGAGTTTCAAAATTTATAAAAGGGGTCACTGCTGACATACCAACAACCTTGCCCCTAAAATGTTTATCAAACGGACCTATATACCAAGAGCAGTGGCACATAACAAAGGAAAAATTGCAGGCACTTGCACAACTTGTACAAGAGCAGCTGGAAGCTCAACATATAGAAGAGTCTACTAGCCCGTGGAATTCCTGTGTTTATTGTAAAAAAAGAAATCAAGAAAATGGGGGATGACAATGGATCTAAGAGCAGTTAATAGGGTAATTCAATGAATGGTTCCTTTACAGAACGGACTTCCTCTACCATCTTTGTTACTGAGAACATGGCCTATAATAATAATTGATTTGAAAGACTGCTTTTTCACAATATCCTTGCATGAACAGGGTAAGGAAAGGTTTGCTTTCTCTGTACCTACTTTGAATAATAGTCATCCACTAAAGAGATACCACTGGAAAGTACTTCCACAGGGAATGTTAAATAAATAGTCCAACTTTATGTCAGCATTTTGCACAGCAACCATTAGAAATAATTCATAAGCAATCCCTTCCATCTAACATTTATCATTATATGTGTGACATTCTGTTGGCTGACTCTAACAAAGATGTTTTAGAGAATATATTGAAGGTAACACAAGGATTCTGCTGTGCTGGGGGCTACAGACTGCGAGATTCACTCAGTGACTTGGGTTATAAAATTAGTCAACAAAAATTTGACAACAAATGGTACAGATCCACAGGTACCGATAGCGAACACCTAACAATTTTCAAAAATTAATGGGCTATATTAACTTGCTGAAGTCTACAATTGGATCAAGTATATATGAGTTAAGCAATTTGTTTCAAACAATACAGGGAGATTCTAATTTAAATACTCCAAGATGTCTAACAGCTGAAGCAGAGAAAAAGTTAACTCTTGTAGAACAAAGACTACAAGAGGCATCTGTGGATCGAATTGATCCTAAACTTCATTGTATTCTGGTCATTTTACCTTCAACTCGTTCTCCTACTGGGCTTATTATGCAAAGGGAAGATGATATTATGAAATGTATTTGCTTAGCTCATAAATAAAGTAAAAAAATGAAAGCATATCTAGAAAAGATTTCTGAATTAAATAAGATTATGTCAATTGTCAGGAACACCTCCAGCCAAAATTGTAGTACCTCTTACAGATGCTAAGATTATGTCATTTTGGGTGATCAATGAAGACTGGCAAAGAGCTTATAACAACTACTTGGGTGAAATTAATAGCAAATATCCAAAAAGCAAATATATAAAGTTTATAAAAAGAACTAATTGGATTCTTCCACTTATTCTAAAGAGAACACCAATTCCAGAGGCACCAACGTTTTATACTGATGCAAACAAGATGGGGACGGTAGGTAATAACTCAGATTAAGTTAGCAAGATGATCGAATACAGCAGTTCAGAAATCAGAATTGTATGCAATCCTATCGTATTATTAGATTATTCTGAATCTCTTAACATAATTACTGATTCTTTATGTGCAGAAAGAGTTATTTTGCATATAGAGACTGATGATTTTGTACCTGATAACTCAGAATTAACTTTGTTATTTATACAATTGCAACAGTTATCAAAAGAAGAAATTATATATTACTCATATTCAATCTCATACAGGTTTGCTGTGCCCATTAACTCAAGGAAATGAGAAAATTGACCAATTACTAATAGGAAATGTGTTAGAAGCCTCAAAATTTTATGAAAAACATCATGTCAATGGGAGAGGTTTAAAAAATAAAATTTCTATCATTTGCCAACAAGCCGAAGAAATAATGAAAAAATCTCTACTCATTCTCTATACAACCAAACTCCCTTACCTGCTGGTAGTAACCCTACAGGTTCCAAAAGAAATGACATCTGGGCCAGGTGGTGGTGGCGCACGCCTTTAATCCCAGCACTTGGGAGGCAGAGGCAGGCGGATTTCTGAGTTGGAGGCCAGCCTGGTCTACAGAGTGAGTTCCAGGACAGCCAGAACTACACAGAGAAACCCTGTCTCGAAAAACCAAAAAAAAAAAAAAAAAAAAAAAAAGACATCTGGCAGATGGATGTTTTCCGTTTTGCGGAATTTGGAAAACAAAGGTGTATATACACCATACCATTGATATGTATTCAGGGTTTCAGTGGGGAACTGCATTTAAAATTGACCATGCTCCCGCATATGTTTCCAATAAGTTGAAGCAATTCTTTGCCTATTACAATATAAAGCATGTTACTGGCATACCACACAATCCCATAGGACAAGACATTATAGAAAGAGCCAATCCTACCTTAAAAGAGATGCTTATTAAACAAAAACAGATAATAAAACCCCCTCAGGGACAGACTAAATAATGCTTTGTTAACTCTAAACTTTCTTAATGTTGGTGGAAAGGAACAACAGCATCTGGGGTACACTGAGTTATTGAAAAAACAGAGGAACTAGGCAACCCATATACTATAAGAATGTATTGACATTAGAATGGAAACCTGCAATAATTTTAAGATAGGGACATAGTTATGCTTATGTATCTACAGGGAATGAAAAAATATGGTTACCAACAAAACATAAAAGTTAAATCTGGCCAGGCGGTGGTGGTGCACGCCTTTAATCCCAGCACTTGGGAGGCAGATGCAGGCGGATTTCTGAGTTCGAGAGTTCAAGGCTAGCCTGGTCTACAGAGTGAGCTCCAGGACAGCCTAGGGCTACACAGAGAAACCCTGTCTCAAAAAAAAAAAAAAGTTAAATCTGATCAGGGGAAACCTCTTATTAGCTGAGACATGAAAGTCTTCACAAAGCAAATAGTCCAGGTAATTCACTCTCACAGACTGTCTCAGTTACTGATTTCTCCAAAACAAAAACAAAAACAAAAAACAACAACATGCAAATTGACTTCAAAAGGGCTACTCCATGTGACAAGTCACACAAAGACTGGACAATGCATAGATTGGACAGACAACACAAAGACTGGATAAACCCAGAGATGGGTCAATAAATCCTACCGCTAGCTTTTTTCAAATTAACTATTTTCTCCACTTTGACCCCAAACAGGAATTCTTTTCCCCAATTTAGCAGAAAACAATTATAAGAAGACCACCATCCAGATTCCTTAAATTAGGATGGAAAGTTTTGGTCGTTTGATGTTAGTTATGGTTGCTATCATCTAGGGTAGTAGGTTGTTTTGTTTAATTGATAGAAATTTAAGGTTGTTTTGTTTGAAGTATTGTATATTGATAGAAATGTAAAGTTGTTTTCTTTTTTTTTTTTTTTTTTTTTTTAAGTCTTTTTTTTTTTTTTTAAGATTTTATTTATTTATTTTATATATATGAGGAATACACTGCAGCTGTCTTCAGACCCACCAGAAGAGGGCATCAGATCCCATTACAGATGGTTGTGAGCCACCATGTGGTTGCTGGGAATTGAACTCATGACCTCTGGAAGAGCAGTCAGTGCTCTTAACCGCTGAGCCATCTCTCCAGCCCGTAAAGTTGTTTTCTTAAACTATTGTCTGACTATCTTATATATAAGCTGTTTGTTTAAGGTATGATGTAAAGCTCTAGTTTTATGGTTCTTATAATTGTTTCTTTTGTGTGTAGATTGTTAATGTTAGGGGAAAAAAGACTGTTTTATTAGAGGATGTTTTGCTGAGTGTTGTTTTTCTGGAAGGTGCCTGGAAAAGAAGCATGTAACGTTTTGCTAGAGCAGATGCTTGACAGGACATGTGACGTTTGGAAAAGGTATAAGTATAACCCAACAGATAGTGGACAACACTTTGGCATTGGTTTGCCTTGCTACTCTGTTGGTCTTCATTGGGCTTTGCTGATGCTGGTCTTCAAAGACAATACTGTGGCACTGGCTCGCCTTGCCTTCTTCACTGATCATCATTTGCCATGACTTCATAGAGAGAAATACATCAAAGAACTTCTCATGATATTCTGGTGGTTTCTTGCCAATTCTGCAGACTCAAGACAATTGACAGAGCCTCAAAGTTTCTTCTGGATGGAACTGCCATTGCTGATTCATGAACGGCGTTTGTAAGTGGATTGAACTACTGCTGTTGATTTGTGTGAACTGAACTGCTGATATCCTGACGTGGAAAATTGGAATCGTCCCAAAGAACTATTTCTAAACAGGTCCACATCCTCCTTTGCCCTGTTAATCTTTCCT
>NW_021604708.1:4186244-4191244 GCF_004785775.1 Grammomys surdaster | reverse complement strand
GAGTCATCACTAGAACCTAGCATCTATATAGCATCCATCTTTTCAAATAATTGTTCCAATGCTGTAACTCAGTAAATCATCTAGCTTCTACTCATAATCAAATTTCAGAGTCACTTTCATATTTCTAGGCGCGTATTTCAGCAGAACCCCATTCCCAGAACCAAAACCTGTGAGGTGTTCCTAGCCAGCAAACAGGAAAACTAGTGTAAGAAGTCTGGTCCTAAGCACGCAGTCTTCTATAACTCTAGTTTCAAGGACTCCCACATCCTTTTCTGGACACTAAAGCATGCCCCTTCACATATGTGCACAAAAACAGACACATGAAAACAAATCTTTTTTAAAAAACAAAGTATGATTGCTGTTTGCATTCTCTTTTTATCTAATATCTTGTTGCAACCAATTCTCTAAATATACCCTTTTCTTAATTTTTTTTCATGTGTAGTATTATCATTTCCAGGTGAGGTGCTCTTAGCTAAAGAGGGGAGCCACTTTAGCTTTCTGTCAAATAACTGGAGAGGAACAGAAGTCCTTAGTTGAATGGTGACACCTTTGAAGCAAAAAATCTATTTGTTGGGGGTCTTTTGTGTACGTCAAGGGCTAGGCAAAGAAACCTGCAGAAAGCACTGCTTAATACGTAAAATACTGTACCACCACCTCCTCCAGGTTTCTTTAGCATTTAAAAAAATGTGAGTCGTTTTTCGAATACATGAAAACGACAAAAATTTTCAAAAAGACAAATATCATATAAATGAGAATGCAGACCAGGTATTAAAAATAGGATTGAATGGTGAAATGCACGCTTGCGTTTTGAAATTCTCAGTGTGGGAGGCCAGATCCTTAGATGGATCTGGATTTCATAGGCCAGCCACATTTACATTGCAAGTTCGAGACCAAACTGAGGAGCATGAGACTGCCCCATCATCTCCGCCCAAAATCCTGCGGTTGTGTGAATATTGTTTACAAACGCTGTATATAGCCCCCTCTGCTCACAATCCGAACCACCGGACACAAACGGTAGGCAGGTGCAACCTCCCAAGCCACACGGAGGGACTGCAGCATTTGTGGAAATCTGGGAAAAGTAATTCAGAAACACTGCATTCTGGGAATTGTAGTCCTTTATGCTCCCCGGCGAGGCGCGCGTGTGTGTTGCGGGGGCGGGGGGGGGGGGAAACAAGGGAAAGGGTCTACCCGGCCGGAAGTGACCGCTAAGCCGACTGTGGGCGTGGAAAGGGGTGGGTGTTTGACTAGTTCCACCGCGTAAACTCGTAGCTTGAGTTTTGGTGACCATCCCATGCTTCTGGATCCAGGATCCTTGGGAGAGCGTCACTAGACTGGAGTCCAGGTATCACCATGGCAACCGCCAGCTCCTTGGGAATGTGACGTCATCTTGCGGGCCTGCGTAATGCGGCCTGAGCGGGAGGAAGCCGGGGAGTCAGGGAAGGGGGCGCGCCTCCCCTCGGCGTTGCTGGGGACCGCGGGTTCCCCAAGGCTTTGTTCCTTTGTTCTGGGCCGGGCCAGCTGAATGCGGTGCATCCCGCCTTTCTGGTGTGTCCCGCAACAAGTGTGTCTGGCCGCCTGGGGAAGTAGGAGATCGCAGACCCTGTGGAGGGCGGGTGGCCAGACTCTAGATGGACGCCCAGAGTCTCTGCTGCGGCAAGGCAGAGCTGCTCGCTCCCTATTCACTTTTTGTTTCTTCCAAACCTCCCCTGTGCTGTCCGCTCTTGGACAGAACCTCCTGGCTACTCTGTACGAGTCTGAGGTGCGACTGTAAAACGCGTGCTGCAGAGTGCATCCTGTGTCTGGTAGGCCAGTCTTGGAGAGTGTAAGACTCTGGAAGGAGAGCGGGGCATCCAAGCCCCAAACTGAAGCTGCCTGGATATCCACGTGTCCAAGTTCTAGCAGAACTCGTAGAGCTCCTGGGATGGCAGGTAATGGGAATTACCAGGGCGGAGTGGGCTGGTGTAGGGCAAACCGAGAAGTAAGAGGAGGAAGTAATGTGGCTAGGGGTGAAGAAACCTAATTACGTATTTGAAAGAGACTTGAAAGAATTAATTCTGAGTTCTGGACATGAGAATTTGAAAAGGAACAACAGTTCAGAATATCGGATCTTCTTGATATTCCTCTTGTTACATTTTTGAATAAAAAACTGCAATCAGAAAAAAAAAAGTGTTCTAACTTTTAACGCAAAGGTTAGTTTTGAAATATCTTGCAGATAGCAAATTTTCAAGCCTGTGCCAGTGCAAGTGTGTGTGGCCTTAAACTCACCATTTTGAGTGCAAATGTTTCCTTGTGTTTTTAGTTCCTTTTACGAAAAGTGTCTGTTCCTCTAACGTGTGTGTAGATCTTAAAAGCACCAGAGACTGTCAGTACTTTCACGATGATGCCCTTACCTGTGAATTCAGCTGTTAGAACTTCTAAGTTCTCTGTCAAGTAGCCTAGCCTAGTTTCCTATGATAGGTCCATACAGGATTGCTAGACTTCTTTGAATAGTCTTTTCCTAGTTAGCATATTTCTTACATTGGGGTGCCTAAAACGAAACACAGTTCTTTAAATGTCCTTTTAAAAATACCTGAGTGTGATCTATTACTATTTTTCCCTTATCACATTTTTTGTTAGATTTTATTTTATGTGTATAAGTGTTTGCCTGCATGTCTTTACTCTCATTAGGTGTGTGAGAATGTCACTAAATAAACTCACCAAGAGCCAGGAGTTTTTGCTTCTTTAGTGCTGGGGTTAAAGGCATGCACTCTCATACCCTGCTCTTGACTCATGTTTATATGTACCAGAGAAGAGTCAGCAGGAATGTCTTGCTTCATTAATGGGGAACTCAGATTTCTCTGTATGAACCATATGAATAGTTTAGTGTCCAGAGCCAAAGCTGAAAATTAAGGCAGAGTTTGGTTTTGGTGTTTGTTTCTCCTGAGCCTTCTCAGGATGGTATAGAGGCCTCAGTTGAACCTTTTAAGGGGCTAGGGGATTCTGATGTATATAAAGGAAGGGGAGACATAGTTGTTATTTCCAGGAAGAAAAATAAAACCTTTTTCTGGATTGCTGGCAGCAGCAGATCTGGTCATACTCAGCATGACCTCTTCCTCCTCAGGTCTGTCCTTTGCAGACTCCACCAGTCTCTACGAGGGATGTCCCCTACTCCCACCGTCTAGTTCTCAGGTAAGTAGAGAGTTTCCCAAGTGCCATGTCCCTTCTCAGAATAATGTGTTTTAATTGTTGACTCCCGAAACATTGTTGATGAGCCTTCTCTGGTTGGTGATCTGTCCTGTGATCTCACCAGGATCCTGCTCTGCCTCTACAGCTTCAGCAGTCATTCACCATTTCCCTCCTTCCCGGTACCTTGTGACACTGCTGGGGTGGGAGAAGCAGCAGCAGCACAATATAAGTTTTTACTTGACAGAGTAAAATGGCCAATAAGAGACAAAGTAGGCACGTGTACAAAAGGTGAAATGAGCACTGCAGGTACTAGGAAATAGAGAGAAATGTGTGGTTTGCAGAGGACAGAGAGTTGCATGGAGGATGCTGAATTGTATTCTCTCAAGCACAAGTGACGACTGAATATTGGAGTAAGACAGGTGTGAGGAGCAGAGTCTAGGTGTGCAGGTGAGCACTGGTAATAGTCACAGATTCAGAAAGATTTGGAGGAGATGGCCTATTTTGGAAAATTAAAAAATAAAATTGAATGGGGTCAGAATATGAAAGCACTCAAATATCTAATGAGAAATGTGAAGGCCATATTTTGTAGGTCATCTGTGAACCATAATAGTTTTTAATGAAAATTTTTTCATGAGCCTTAACCTCAAGATGTCCCTTTATCAGTACTTCCCAATTTCAGCTTGTGTTTTTAGCATCACTTTTGTTTTTTATTGAGGAATATTGTGACAAAAAACTGCATGCATTTGAACTATGTTGTCACTTCTCTGTGTGTTAGAGGAATTGGTTTTAGGACCCCTAACAGATACCAAAACATGTAGAGCTTCGTCTCCCTTACACAGTGGCACAGTGTTTGCATACAACCTATCCACATTCTCTCGTGTACTTTATTCATCTCTAGATACTTACATGTAAGTACTGTGCAAATACACTATAAATTCTATGCAGTTGTTCTACTGTATTGTTTAGGGAATAGTGACAAGACCAATATCTCTGCTTGTTCTTTGAATGTATTTTATCTACAGTTGATTGAATCCACAGATGGAGAGAGCCAACTCTAATTGGATAAGTTTCAACATACATGAAGGTTCATTAAACAATCGTCATGTTCCAGGTAGTGAGCGAACATATAGTCAGAGAACATACTTCTCCTGACTTGAACCTCTTTAAATTTATTAAGATTCATTTTGACTTTTCTTTTATTCAGAATATAATCCAGCTTATTAGTGATCAGAGTGTACTGTAAAGGAATGTAAATTTGCTCACATTGGGTGAAGTGCTCAATATATATGTTAGTTTCCTATTGTTACTGTAATTAGTTATTTTAAGCTTAGTTTGTTCAAAAACATAGAGGCCAAAAATTCAAAACGAAGCTGGGAGAAACATAGGCCTTTAATCCTAGCACTTGGGAGACAGAGACCAGCAAGGATTATATAGCAAGACTGTCTCAAACAAACAACTCCACAATGTAATCTTTAAGCCAACAGGAATAGTTAAGCATGATATGATTTGCTGATCATTGAATCTTAATTCATTTGAAAACTGCTTAATCCTATCCAGCTCTTAAATGCATGGGCCTATTTTGAGTTCTTTTCTTCTTACTGAGTTTTATTCCACAATAAGGTGCTGTTCTGGTTCCTTTATACTTTGGTGTCTTTTGAAATGTAACAAGGCAGTTGGGTGGTGTTGGCCCATGGGTTTAATCCCAGCAGAGGCAGTGGTGCAGAGGCCCATAGGCTCAGAAACACAGGGAAGCAGAGAGGCACAGGCAGAGGCAAAGGGGTAGAGGGGCAGAGAGAGGCAGAGAGAGGCAGAGAGAGGCAGAGAGAGGCAGAGAG
>NW_021604708.1:4183135-4186234 GCF_004785775.1 Grammomys surdaster | reverse complement strand
CAGAGAGAGGCAGAGAGAGGCAGAGAGAGGCAGAGAGAGGCAGAGAGGGAGGCAGATCAAGATCACTAAGTTTGAGGCTGTCATAGTCTATCTACAAAGTGAGTTCCAGGACAGCCAGTGCTATTCAGAGCACTGTCTCCTCCCCTCTTCCCTCCTCCCAGAAAGAAATGTAATAGAGCAAGTCTGCCATAAAGTTGTTGGATAGTCCTGCACATCATAGATATTAAAATGTTATTGATTGTAGCAGGTATAATGTAGTACTTGCTGTATCTTAGCACTCAGAGATAAGGAGGAAGAACAAGGACAGCATTGGCCAATAGACTGAGCACTTACTTAGATGCCCTAATTGAGCACTTTACAGGGGAAAAGATTTGTTTGTTTTATTTTGCTTTTTGGCTTTTGTTTTTGGTGCTGAGGATTGAACCTAGGACCTTTCTCATGCTATTTTAGGAATCAGTGACCTTCAAGGATGTGGTTGTGAACTTCACTCAGGAGGAATGGAAACACCTAGATCCTACACAGAGAGATTTGTTCAGAGATGTAACATTGGAAAATTATACACATCTGGTCTCTATAGGTGAGTGTGATACCCCCCAAGTTAAGATCAGGATGTGGGGAGAGGGTACACACTTGGTCTCTGTAGCTAAGGGTGACCTTCAGTTTATATGGTTTGGGGAGGCAAACACACACCTTTTTAGGTGAGGGGAGCCCCAAGTTTAGATGGATGTGAGAGGCACATTATTGTGCATAAATGTGATTGGCATCTTGATCTAGGAACCAGCAGTTTTAGATCTTAGAAGTTTTTCCTCATTATTAGGTGGAGTATTCTCCTCTCCTCAGATGAGCTTCTCAGTTGTCCCATTGTGAAGACATTTGACATGCTGTTCATCATACCAGACTTCTCCCATGTAGAGTATCTTAGAGACAGAATGGTGAGACTGCATTCTGATATGGTACTTTTTCCTTATTGCAGACAGATTCCTTTTTTTCCCCCCTCTGAGCAGGGCTCCAGGTTTCCAAACCTGATATGATTTCCCAACTAGAGCAAGGGACAGAGCCATGGATTGAGGAGTCCTGCATTCCTGTTGGTTCCTTGGAAGGTACGTAGTGTGTAACAGCAGAGGACCACTGTCCCCAGCTGCCAGCATCACCTGGGGAGAGAAGAGCACCAGCTCAACATAGAGTCTATGTTATTCCCTTTAGAGGCTCCAGCCTTCCTGATTCTTGTACCTGCATTCTGCATGCTCTCTCTTCCCACTCTGTTTTGACCCAGGATTGTCCCCTCATTTTCTGTGTTGGGTTCCATCTCTGTTAGCATCAAATAGAAACACTAGTTCCAGGTGCTTTCACTCAACACTGCCTAAGTCTCTCTGCTCCCAACTAAAGAAAAATGTGAATTCCACACCTGCAGCCTTGGTTTTGTTTTTCTGTCTGGTTTTTGTTGTTGTTGTTTTATTTGTTGTTTGTTATAAAACACTCACTCCCGTCTTACTTTCATTCATAGTTTCATATTCTGTAACTTTATCATTCTGTCATTGAGGTTCTGAATAATTTTTTTTTTTTTTAATCAGCAGTTTCCAACTGCATAAGGAATTTCTTCAAGGTCCTGACTCTGGGATAATCTAGTCACTCTGTTGCTGTGCTAGTCACAATAGCCTAGGTGCCCATGAGCACAGGAATAGATGAAGAAAATGTGGTACATCTACACAATGGAATTTTTTCCAGCCATAAAGAAAATTCAGTCGTGACATTTGCAGGACCATTCTATTCCTTCTGTCCTAGTTTCTTCGGGACTGTCATGGTAAAGCGTATTGAGCTTTGTCAGATGCTTTTGCTGCACAGATTGAGATGACCATATGAGTTTTGTTCTTAGTCTATTTATGTCTTTTTCGTTATATGAATTGTAGATCTTAAATGAGCCTTGCATCCCTGAGGTTTAAAAAAAATGTGGTTGTTCTGTATGAGTTTAATATGTTCTTGAATTTGGCCTGCAGGTATTTTGTTGCAAATTTTATACCTACATCAGGGAAATTAGTCTATACTTTGTTGTTGTTGTCATCCGTGTCTGGTTTTGATATTAGAGTAATGCTAGTTTTGTAAAATGAGCTTGGTGGTATTTTCCTCCTTTTCTGCTTTTGGAACAGTTTGAGACGTGAAGGTGTTAGCTCTTCCTTAAACATTTGGTAGAGTTCGGCAATAAGTTCATTTGGTTCTGGGGGTTCATCTCTTGTGGGGAGACTTTTAATTACCATTTCAGTATTATTAGTGTTATGGCTCTGTAAATGTTACTTATATCTTGATTTAACTTTGCTAACTCACATGTATTTAGGAATTCATCCTTTCTCCAAGATTTTTACCTTTTTGTATTTTTAATGTATTCCTGTATGCCTCTGGGTTTCATTAGTGTCTGTTATAAAAAGTTCCTTTTTAATCTCTGATTTTGCAAAGGTGTTTCTTGTATTCCTCTTAGTTTGACTTGAGATTTGTCAATCTATTAAATCTCTTCAAAGAACTAACTCTGACCGTATGCATTGTGCTTTTAAGTCCTCGCTTCATTAATTTCAGTCCTGATTGTTATTTCTAGTGATGTGCTTTTGGATTTGGCTTATGTCCTAGTTTGCTATTATGATAAACATCATGACCAAAAGCAAGTGAGGAAGGAAAGGGTTTTTTGGCTTACACTTCCTGGTCACAATCCATCATTGAGAAACCAAGGCAGGAAATCAAACAGTGCAGGAACCTGGAGGTAGGAACTGAAGCAGAGGCCATAGACGAGTGCTGCCTACTGGGCTTGTTTAACATTTAATGTTAATCAAGAAATTGCCCCCATGGACTTACTTACAGGCCAGTCTGATCCAGGCAATTCCTCAATTGAAGTTACTGCTTCCAGATTATTCTAGCTGATCAAAAACTAACCACCACAGCTTGTTTTTGATTTTTTTGAGACAGGTTCTCTGTGTGTCTTTGAATTCTGTGTGTCCCTGGTTGTCCTTGAACTCTATCTGTAAACCAGACTGGCCTCAAAGTCACTGTGATCTGCCTGCCTCTGCCTCCTACCTGCTGACATTACAGGCGTGTACCACCATCATCTGATACCCC
>NW_021604708.1:4148473-4178135 GCF_004785775.1 Grammomys surdaster | reverse complement strand
TTTTTTTTTTGTTTGTTTGTTTGTTTTTTGTTTTTTCGAGACAGGGTTTCTCTGTGTAGCCCTGGCTGTCCTGGAACTCACTCTGTAGACCAGGCTAGCCTCGAACTCTTGAACTCAGAAATCCGCCTGCCTCTGCCTCCCAAGTGCTGGGATTAAAGGCGTGCGCCACCACCGCCCGGCTCTTTTTCTTTTTCTTTTTCTCTTTCTTTTTTTTTCTGAGACAGGGTTTCTCTGTGTAGCCCTGGCTGTCCTGGAACTCACTCTGTAGACCAGGCTGGCCTCCAACTCAGAAATCCGCCTGCCTCTGCCTCCCAAGTGCTGGGATTAAAGGCGTGCGCCACCACCGCCCAGCTGGGAAACTGTGTTTCTGATACACAACAAATAGTTGGATATTGTTTCTTAATTCAGTCAGTTTGTGTTTTTATATTGCTGAATTGAGACCATTAGCATTTGAAGTTATTACTGAAGAGTTTTCAGTGTCTTGTTTTTGTTGGTTGTTTGGGCTGAGTGGACTCTTGCTGTAGTTCTTTTCTTTGTTCCCTACTATGTTGGGAGTTTTCTGGTTTACCGTGTTAGACATGGTGAGTTTGTTCCTGGCTCTCATTTGCACATCGATTGTCCTCATGAAATAAATGTACTCTCTATGTGCTCCTGTGTTGTTTTCCCTTTTCTAGTCTATACTATCCCTTTAAGTGCCTTCTACAGTATCATAATTGCCTTAGGTTGTGCTTGTCTTGAAATGTTTGAAAAGATGACTTTGCTGAGAATAACAATCTTTGGGGGGTGCGTTTTAAGACAGGGTTTTCTCTATGTATGTAATCCTGGCTGTCCTGGAACTCTCTCCGTAGACAAGGCTGACTTAAAACTCGGAGATTCATCTGCCTCTGCCTCCCAAGTGCTGGGACTAAAGGTGTGTGCCACCATTGCTCAGCTAGTTTTTAAAGTTTTAATTTTATTATTTTGTGTGTGTATGAGTGTTTTGCCTGTATGTATATCTGTGTTCTACATTTATGTACTGACCCTAGAGTCCAGACAAAGTTTTGGATCCTCTGGGACTGGACTTGAAGATAGCTATGAGCTTCCATGTAGGTTCTGGAGATCTAACCCAGCACTGTGGAAGAGCAGCCAGTGCTTGTAACCAGTGTGCTGTCTATAGCCTCAGCTGGAGTTACGGATAGTTGTGAACTACCATGAGGGTGTTAGGAATTGAACCTAGGTCCTCTGTAAGAGCAAGAGTGCTTTAAACAACTAACCTTCCTAACAGCTCCAAGTGATTAATTTACTTCCAGGGTTTGAAATATCAACCCTTGCTTTTCTGACTTTTAGGGTTGTTGACGAGAGTGCAGTTATTCTGATATTTCTCTGATGTATGTGGGTTGGTATTTTTCCCACGTAAATACAGTTTTTAATCTGCTTTTTTGTAATTTTGACATTGTGACTATCTCACGTCTATTTGTAGTACTATATGCTTGTTGTATGTGGGTGGATGTCCTTCCCCCCAATCCCTGTAGGCTTGGGTAATTTTTTACTATAATTTCATTAAATGGTGCCTTTAGATTTTATCTCACTTCTTCTCCAGATTCATAGATTTTTATCTCTTGAGCTTATCCCAGAGTTCATAGAGTTCGTGGATGATTTGATTATTCTCATTAATTTTCTTTTTCTTGATCCGTGTCTGAATGTATTATTGTCCTAACCTTGGCCGTCCTCTCTGAGATGTATTACTCTTCTTGGTCTCATCTAGTAATAATATTTCCCACTGTACTTAAAAAAAAAAAAACATTTGGGGGCTGGAGAGATGGCTCAGCGGTTAAGAGCACTGACTGCTCTTCCAGAGGTCGTGAGTTCAAATCCCAGCAACCACATGGTGGCTCACAACCATCCGTAATGAGATTGGATGCCCTCTTCTGGTGTGTCCGAAGACAGCGACAGTGTACTCATAAATAAAATAAATAAATAAATCAAAAAAAAAAAAAAAACCATTTGTGTGTGTGTGTGTGAGAGAGAGAGAGAGAGAGAGAGAGAGAGAGAGAGAGAGAGAGACAGAGAGAGAGAGAGATTGTTTTGCCTACATGTGTGTTTTTTTTAACCACACATAGGTGCTGACACAGATCCTCACATCCGCTGGAACTACAGTTTCAGGTGATTTTTGAGCCACTGTGTGGATTCTAGAACCAAACTCAGGTCCTTTAAAAGAGCAATAAGTGTTCTTAACTAAGTCACCTTTCCAGCCCCCAGTTGCCTCTTTTCTGAGGATGTCTTAGAGAGCCATTCTTTCAGAGACATGATCTGTAGTCCTGATGAGTGTTTTGTATGACTGATCTGCCTGCTTTTTGTGCAGCTTGGTTTTTAACACCCTCAATTCTCCACATATTGGGTATAGGAATATATTATTTTTTGTGTGTAGGAAAGTAGAGATTGCTTTTGGGAGAGAGGCGATAGTAGTCAACATATTTTGGAACCTTCTCTAAATCTTCAAATCCTTCATTCTTTGCCCAGGTAATTCTGTTAATCATTGAATTGAGAATATGACATTGTGTGGACATTGGTTGTGGTTAATATTACTTTGCCTTCTTATGATTCATATTTGTGGCTGGTCACTTCCAAACACATTCTCTCTCTCTTTTTTTTTTTAACAGCACAAGACTTTATAGCCCTCATGCCCTTCCTTCTACAGTACATCTAGGAGATACTCGTTATTCCCTTTATTTTATTTGCGTATTGGCCAGGAGTGCGTGCATTTATATTAGGTCAGAAGACAACTCGATAGTCAGTTCTCTCATTCCATGTGGGTCATAAAAATTGAACTCAAATTATCAGGCCCTGCAATAGCAAGCACTTTTGCCACCTAAGCCATTTCACCAGCCTCAGAAGATATTCCTTATGGTTATTTGCTGTATAAACATATTTCCTTGGGTATATTTGCTGTATAAACAAACATATTTCTTGTTGGTGTAAGCATACCTGTGAAACACGTGACCTTGTTCTCACTGAAGAATTTCTGCCACTGTGAGGCTGCCTACACTGACACATGCTATTCCATTATCTGTGGAGACATGGGCAGGAGATGTGGGCAGCTCGGGGTCTGCCATTCTGTTCATGGTTGCAGTGATTGTGACTAGACCACAGTACAAGAGTCTTTTCTTTCCTACTTGTTCTGGTGGGAAAGTGTTGTCTTCTGTTCTCTACCCCTCAAGGGTGGTCCTCACCTCTCTCCTTTTCACATACACATTCCTATGGCTTCAACTATTTTCTTTCCTCGTAAGCTAGAATTTCATATCTTAGACATAAACATCCTATTATAATGCTGTTTTTGGCATCTTCCATTCCTACACGCCTATAGTCTAGTCCTCCATTTCTTTCCCAAATTCCAAAATGATATACTTGAATTTGTTAACATTTCTTCTCCTATTTAAACTCCTAATTTTTAGTAAATATGGATTCAGGGTTCCAGGCTAAGCCTCTCCTATTTGTCCTGAATTTAAATCACCATTCTTAAAACTTTCCTATGCTGTTTATTAACAAGGAACCTCAATTCAGACTGCACCCTTCAGAGTCAGCCCTTTTCTTTGTGCCCTCAGTGCTCTCCGGTTACTCAGTGCTCTCCAGTTACTTTTTTTTTTTTTTAAATCATGGTTACCAGCCTCACCTGGTAGGCTGCTTCTTGTAAGCAGAAATGTCTGTTAATGTCTGTTGTTGTACACTGCTTGGCTGCAGCTGTGTCCACAGGAGGGACTTATGACCCAGGGAGTCATAAGATCAAAAACCTGAGCAGAAGTTCAGTCCCTCTCCATTTGTGGTTCTTGTTCCCCTTTGTCATGTCAGGGGTTTCAGTGATGAGGACAGTGCCAGTGGCCATGTAGCCATCCTGCAAGGTGAAGTGCCGGCCTTTCTCTAAGAACATGGGCTACCACAAGCTTATGCTAAGCTTCAGGTCCTCTCCAGGCATGGCAGGTTCCTTACCTGGAGGCAAGATAACATGACAGGCCAAGTCCCAAGTCAGGGAGAACATGACAGGCATAAAATGAGACACCCTCCTCCTTGCTTAGGAAGTAAAACTGGATATCCACCTTTGGTGGGGTTGGATAGACTCTGGCTTAACCATGACCAGACCATCCCTTGGAGCTTTTTACTTCCAGCCTTGTATCAGAGCACCCAGGTAATCCCCTGCCTCAGTCCTCTCCAGGGACTCAGGCATATGGAAGGTCTCTGCCTCTCAGCAAAAAGCTAATGTTCTTGCTTTATCCCAGCAACTCCCACTCATCGACCTTCTTCAGAATGCCATGTTCTAGTGTACCCATCACCACTGTGTCACAGCCAAGAATAGAGTAACCTGACTAGAGGTAGCAGAAAGGGCTTCTTCAGGTCCCAGCTAAGTACTGGGATGTAAGTATCCACAGCATCCAGCAGCTTCTGCACTGACTTTACACCTACATCAGGATGATGTTGCTCAAGGGCACAGAGAGAAGAGCCTATAATTGCTGGAGTCTCCTCTCCTTCGTAGCCACGCTAATTGAGCAGTTCCTGGATCTCCAGCTCTGCTGATTGCCACCATATCTGAGTCCTGGATAGTGTCTGCTCCAGTCTGTTTAGACACTGTGCTCTTGTGTCTGGAGCATGGGGTCATCAGCTGCCACCACCAGAGTGCAGCCATCCAGAGGGGCAGTGCTGTGATTATGTTATTAAAGTAATCTGCATGACGGGGCCAGTCTGTGTGGGCATAGTGGCAGGCAGCAGTGCTGTACTCTACATGGGCTGCATTGATGGTGATACCCTAAACTCTCTCCTCTGGGACACTGTCTATGACCTCATACTTCTTGAACTTAGCCCCACCTCCCTTGACTAGAATTTTTGTGGATGGTGATCAGGATAGTCTTTCCCTTGATTTCATGTGGCCAATGGTACTCAAATTGACATGGGGCTTGTCATACATAAAGATCTTTGACCCTTCAGTGGCTACAGCCAACCTTATAGCAGTGGGGTAAAGCTGGTATAGAGACCTCCAAAGAAGGGTGTCACTTGTAATAGGGCTGGGGCCACCACTGTGGTAGTACTACATCAGTCTCAGGTGCTGAGGATAAGGATGTATAATAACATACCCAGCTTACCTCTTAAATTTAACCACTGCTTTAAATGTCGTTCTTATTTGTCCTTAAAGATCATCTGTGAAACTGAAATAAGCATTCTCTTCCCAGTTTCAGTTTATTCTTCTTAGTATCTTTCTCTTTCTCCTCAAATGTTAAAGTTATATATTTGAGAACCTTCAAAGGATTAGATAATCACCAACAAGGGCAGTTTTCCTTTTCTCTGTCAAGAAAATACTGACATTTTATTTTCTTTCAGGCTGGAAGACAAGACCTGAAAATAGTGTGTCACCCCTAGAACTTGTCATTTCTGAAGAGCATCTGTCCTCAGAGACAGTAGTAACCAACAGCAAAAGGGATGATGGGAGTTTAGAGAAGCTTCAAGCAAACAAACAGATGCTGCCAAGAGAAGTCAAAGTAACTGAGAAAACAGCACTCACTTGTGCAAGTGATCTCAGTGTGAGCTCAGGCCTCATAACACAAGCGGAAGTAGTTCAAAATCAGACTTCCACCAAAACAGGAGCCAAGCAGAATTCCCACCCAGTTAAAAAAGAGAAGCTGTGTAAGTGCAACGAGTGCGGTAAAGCTTTCACGTACTACTCTGCTCTCATTCGCCATCAAAGGACGCACACTGGAGAGAAACCCTATAAATGTAATGCCTGTAACAAAGCTTTCAGCAGAAGTGAAAACCTTATAAACCATCAGAGAATCCATACGGGAGACAAACCGTACAAATGTGACCAGTGTGGAAAGGGTTTCATTGAGGGCCCATCTCTCACTCAACATCAAAGAATTCACACTGGAGAAAAGCCCTATAAATGTGACGAATGTGGGAAGGCCTTTAGTCAGAGGACACATCTTGTTCAGCATCAGAGAATTCACACTGGTGAGAAGCCATATACTTGTAATGAGTGTGGGAAATCCTTCAGCCAGAGAGGTCACTTTATGGAGCACCAGAAGATTCATACAGGAGAGAAACCTTTCAAATGTGAGGAATGTGAAAAAACCTTCACCAGGAGCACACACCTCACTCAACATCAAAAAATTCACACTGGGGAGAAAACCTACAAGTGTAACGAATGTGGGAAGGCCTTCAATGGCCCGTCAACGTTTATCCGTCACCATATGATTCATACTGGAGAAAAGCCGTATGAGTGCAATGAATGTGGCAAAGCTTTCAGCCAGCACTCCAACCTGACTCAGCATCAAAAAACTCACACTGGGGAAAAGCCCTATGACTGTGCAGAATGTGGGAAAGCCTTTAGTTACTGGTCGTCCCTTGCTCAGCATCTGAAAATTCATACAGGAGAGAAGCCCTACAAGTGCAGCGATTGTGGAAAGGCCTTCAGTTACTGCTCATCCCTTACTCAGCATCGGAGAATTCACACTCGAGAGAAGCCCTTTGAGTGCAGTGAGTGTGGAAAGGCTTTCAGCTATCTGTCAAACCTTAATCAGCATCAGAAAACTCACACCCAGGAGAAAGCCTATGAATGTAAAGAATGTGGGAAAGCCTTTATTCGGAGTTCATCTCTTGCTAAGCATGAAAGAATCCATACTGGAGAGAAGCCTTATCAATGTCATGAATGTGGGAAAACCTTCAGCTATGGCTCATCCCTTATTCAGCATAAGAAAATCCATACTGGTGAAAGACCTTACAAGTGTAATGAATGTGGGAGAGCCTTCAACCAGAAAATACACCTTACACAACACAAGAGAATTCATACAGGAGCAAAACCGTATGCCTGCCTCAAGTGTGGTAAGGCCTTTCGACACTGTTCATCTCTTGCTCAACATCAAAAAACTCACACAGAAGAAAAACCCTACCAGTGTAACAAATGTGAAAAAACCTTCAGCCAGAGCTCCCATCTGACTCAGCATCAGCGAATTCATCCAGGAGAGAAACCCTATAAGTGCAAAGACTGTGAGAAATGCTTTACCCAGAGCATGCACCTGACTGAACATCAGAGTACTCACACTGGAGAGAAACGTTACAACTCTAATGAGTGCCCACAGACTTTCAGCCAGAACACATACCTCACTCAGCATCAGACGATTCATTCAGGAGAGAAGCTTTTTGGGTGTGAGGACTGTGGAAAAGCCTTCAGATATCGTTCTGCTCTCACCAAACACCAGAGATTGCACCCTGCTCTGGCTGCTATAGGAACATCATTAACATAGTTGCTCTGTTCACTTTGGTCTTAATAGTAATGAATCAGAGTGGGATGGGGAACTCCTTAAAGTATTTAAAATTTTCTGTATCGCATGGGATGGAGAGTCCATTGGGCTGAACTAATCCAAGTATGTTATTAAAACAACATTGTGACAGATGCTTTAAGTTTCTTCTGTAAATGAGGTGAGGCAAACGAAAGATTCAGAGATGATTTGAAAGGTAGCTTGGAGTTTTATACTCAGTTTTGTATATTTATAATATATTCATAAATAGTACTATAAATTCACATTTTTGTCTTGGATCTACAATGTGTGGATTTTTTTTTTTGCATGTTTTGCTAGTAGAAAAAAATTGTGCTTTAGTAACTAGGAATTTGGTTTGCTCCTGTTCTAATGCACTTACATTATTCAGATAATTGGTCCTTAAATAAAACTAATTGTAAAATGCAATTAAATTCATTTGCTGCAGACTATTAAAATTGGGTAGCAGGCTCATTCCTCTGTACCTGTTTCTAGCCTTTTAGGCTGAATGGGAAGGTCACTGCCCAGGACTCTAAAGTAGACTACACAGCACAATGCATCCTTATCTTAAAAATCAGCATCTCCTGTTCTAGCTTTAAATTAAATTTTCTGGGAGTTGCAACTAGAGTCTGCTTCTACAGCATGTACTGCTATTTAACTCTGGTTGGACATAGTGTCTTGGTTGGGGTTACAGTAACCAATGCACTAGATATGGTTTAAGCAACAGAATTGTCATTCTCACTGTTGTGGAGGTTACAGTCTAAAGAGGGTCCACTTTCTGGCTGTAGTCAGCTACGTTATGCTCTTACATGGCAGAAAACAGAAAGAAAGAGGTTTTTATAAAGTCCTGTTCTTGAGTGTTCGATGCTTGAATCTTCCAGACCCTCATTCCTAATAGCACCATACTGGAGAGTAAGTTTTCAGTTTATGAATTTGGAAATGTTTCCGTCCTAACAACTGGAAACAAAATTCTAGTGCCAAGGCTGTGCTTAAGACTCATTCAGTTGTCCAAGCATTGGCCCAGGCTTTATAAAAAAAATTTTTTTTACCAACCCCAATCCTCACTTTTTGAGGCATAATCTCTGTTGCCCTAGCTGTTCTAGAACTCATAGACTAGGCTAGCCTTTATCTCTTGAGTGCTGGGATTAAAAGCATGTGCCACTACACTTGGCTGTCTGGTCAATTTCTAATTTGTACCTTGGAAAGAACAGTTGAGCACTCCTTTAGTTGTTTCTCCCCTTTGGCTGTTCACAAATTATTCAGTCCACATAATGGAGCTTTTGAGGGTCATCCTGTTAATACAGATTCTCTCGAGCTCTGGGAGGCAGGTTGATTTGCTTCACCAAAGGGAAAAAACTAGGCCACAACTTATTTCTCTTATACTTGGTTTCCTTGTATCAGAATCAGATATCAGTGTTTTATACATCCAACAGAATGATCTACATTAGCCGTGCTTTGCTTTGAATGAATAAATTCACTATTTAGCAAGCAAAAGGATATACAGGGGGCCATGACAATTTCCTCTGTATTGATCCAAATTTAGACTATTTGTCGACAAGGTTTGTGTGAGTGAATGGCATGTGTGTGTAGGTGCTCTAGAAGGCCAGAAAAGGGCCTGGAACAGGCAGCTGTGTGCTGCCCACAGTGGGTGCTGAATCCCAGCCTGGACCATACTTCAGATGATGAAGTGAGGACATCCTCTGCTATTACCATCCACCAACGCAGCTCAGGTTTTCAACTGGAAATCATGCATAGACATCAGAAATCAGGATTGTTAGCTGGGCAGTGGTAGTTACACATCTTTAATCCTAGCCCTCAAGAGGCAGAGGCAGGTAGATAACTGAGCTTCAGGTCAGGCTGTTATATAGGTTGTTTTTCTATAGAATTCTGAATATGGATACTTCCTGGAGATGAAGAAATGCTATTAAACACCATAAAATTATTGATCTTCCATCCTCTAGTCTGTTAGTGCTAGAAGATATTTTAAAAATATGGCAGAACAAGTTAATGTTGAGGGAAAAATTCCATTAACTTTTCCTCTTTTAAACTGTTATTAGGGCCGGGCAGTGGTGACACACACCTTTAATCCTAGCACTTGGGAGGCAGAGGCAGGCGGATTTCTGAGTTGGAGGCCAGCCTGGTCTACAGAGTGAGTTCTAGGACAGCCAGGGCTACACAGAGAAACCCTGTCTCGAAAAACCAAAAAATTGTTATTAGGGGGCTGGAGAGGTGGCTTGTGGTTAAGAATGTGTGTTGCTCTTTTAGAGCTGGTTTGGTTCCGAGTATCCACAAGGCTCACGTCTATCTGTAACGTTAGTTCCAGAGGTTCCAGTGCAGGAAAAACATATAATTAAGCTCGATGTGGCTATAGAAAAATTTCTATAGGAATTTGATGTGGAAGGAGGACAGAAGGAGCATCTCAGAGTCAGGTCAGACTTGTTTCTGGATCCTCTGTCTCAGATGGGCTTCCAGAGGCCTGGACCGTGGAATCTCCTAAACAGGATTCATCCTTTCCTCAGCCTCTAGAAATTAACCCTGAAAACAAGTCCATGACAAAGGAATTCTAGAACTCTATACTCCTGAGGATTTGATGGCCCTAGATTGACCAAGAAAATCAGGAACCCAAGGGTCAGTTACTGTTGGTGAAGGAAGATGTTTTGAGGGCTGCAGAGTCCCAGCAAAGAGCTGATAGCAAGCCCAAGCAGTTTAATTGAAGAAAACACAACCAATGGATGTGAAGCATGAACACTTAGCAATTTTAGAAATCTATTACCACACTTTAGCCTGAAAAAAACAAGAGAGTAACCCACATTCATGACAAGTTAAAACAACAGATTTATTCTCATAGTTCTGCAATTTAAAAGTCTGATACCTTATTTCTCTGGGCTAAAGTCAAAGTGCTAGCAAGTTCTATAAGACAATATTCCTTTCCTGTTCCAGGAGAGGTTGTATCCCTTGGTTTGTAGCTTTATTTCCTAACTCCTAAGGCTGATAAACACTTTCAGCAAAGTGCCTGAACACATCATTAACTCAAAGAAATCAGTAGCCCTTCTGTATACAAACCAGTTCTGTAGCCTTCAACAAATTTCATTTTTACACCAGTACTGCGCTATAGAAATAGAAAGCAGACTACCTCTGTACATTTCAGTTTTCCAATAAACAGATTATGAAAATTTTAAAAATTAATGAAAACAGAGGGAATCTTATTTAACCCTATGTCTTATGGTTTTACTGCTATGAACAGACACTATGACCAAGGCAACTCTTACAAGGATAATACTCAATTGGGGCTGGCTTACAGATTCAGAGGTTCAGTCTATTATCATCAAGGTGGGAGCCTGGCATCATCCAGGCAGGCATGGTACAGGATGAGCTGAGAGTTCAGATCTTCATCTGAAAGCCTCTAGCAGAATACGGCATCCAGGCATCCAGGACAAGGTTATTTAAGCCCACGCCCACAGTGACACACCTATTTCAATGAGATACACCTCCTAATAAGTGTCACTCCCTGGGCCAAGCATATACGAACTATCATATTCTACATACTCAAAATGTAATTTCCAAGTGTAATTGGTATTTATTAGATACTTTATACTTTTTATTCAAAGTCTTAAAATCTAGAATATGTTTAACATTGTACCACTAGCATATTTTAAAATATTTATTAGTGTGTGAATGCATGATGTGTGTATAGGCACATGTGCCATGGTGCACATGAAGCACATGTAGAGAGTCTTGTACAACTTTGTGACATTGTTTCTCTAGTTGTACCTCTTCTTTAGTCTTTATTTTTTTTGAGACAGTTTTCTCAAAGAGATCTACCTGTCTCTACCTTCTGAGTGCTGGGATTAAAGGCATGTACCACCAGACCCGACTTCTTTCCTTCAATCTTTATGTAAGTTCTGGGAACCAGATGCTGGTTATCAAGGTGATACAGCAAGAACTGCCAGGTCCTGCATGGCCTTAGTAGGGGTGGAATGAGTTGGTTCCTGCCCACAAGCTGCTAAGGGCGTAAGGCTTGTTTGTATAATAACGCACATATTTTCACATTTCTCCTTCAAGGAATATCCTCTCTGTTAGCTTTAGTGATTCCATGGTAATCAGAGACAGCATGAGTCCTGGAGGCAAAGGTGTGAATAATATTTTAGCAAACTAGCAAATGCTAGAACCTTCAAGACAGCCCTTAAGGCTGTGGGAAAGAACTCTAAAAACATGAGTTCAAAACAATATAATTTCTCAACTATGCAAAATATAATGATAGTATGAATTATATGAAGGGCTTCATGAATCCAAAAGAACAAAAACAGCTGCTTTTTGAGCCAACTGGTCAGAAAGACACTAAGGAAGACAAAGAGTTTAGGGAGCAGTGATCTCAGGAGATCCCACCCAGCTAAGTTTTTTGTTTGTGCTTACAGAGGCTTGATTATGCTTGGCAGGCTCTGATTATCAGGGTTACACAGCAAGAACTTTACCTGATGAGTCATTTTGCCTACCCTAGAAAAAATATTTTTATGTCATAGAAATGCAACAGTTACCATATTTGGGGTTATTTAGTCTCTTTTATAAAATATTGTAGCATTTATATGTGGACCTTTCATTCATGCAATACACTCTCCATTTTCATCACATTAGTTGTGACTACTTTCAAGAGTCCATCATGATTGGGATTAAGATTGTTGACAGTCCATCAAAGAAGGAGGTAAAGAATATCATTATGTTCTCTCTTGAGTTTCCAGCCACTCCTCCCAGCCATTTCTATGCAATTCCTCCCAAGTTGCCTGTTGCTTTTGTAACACTCTGGTAAGCCTTAGGTACCAGGACTCCCTGAGTGAACCACATGGAACCAGGGACTGATGCAAAAGCAAGAGGAGTTTATTGTTCCAGCGTGTTGGGGTCATCCTGCATCCAAAGGAAAGGCAATGCCAACTCTGCCTCCCCCGGGCAGCCTGTTCAGCCAGTTTTATACACTTTTCAGGGGTAGAATAGAGCAACAGCTACTAGGCACATTGTGATTGGCAGAATAGTGTGACTTTTAAACTGATTGGTCCTTAGGGAATGAGGTAGCAAGGGCTTCCCTTATCTGGGGAGGGAGGCTTGGGGAGGGGTGGAGCAATGGTTGGTCCCCCCCTCTGTGGTCTTCTTGAGGAATGTAATCAGCCTTTCCCTTCCAGAGGGGAGGGGTGCCTATGTGTTCCATGACCTCTCTCTTTCAGGAGGGGAGGGGTGCCTAGGTGCTCCATGACCTTTCTCTTCCAGGAGGGGGCCTGGTGGAATTTTCCAAAGGCCCTGAACTGACCTCTTCACTTTCAGGGTCTGGGGGAATGGCTAGAGTATATAGGCTGGGGAAGGTGGACTGGTGAGGAAACGGTTCCATCTATGTAGCCATAGGGAAGCCATCCTGCATGCTGAGTGAAGACTTTCCAGTGCACTTGCTTTGGTGCCCATGTACTTGTGGGCAGCCCCTGCTCTGTAAGTAACCCAGTAAACTCATAGATTCCCAAATAGGGGAACTATATTTGCTTTGTCATTAGGACCTCATAAGGAGTGAGTAGACATTATTTACATGTCTCCTGGGATGAATTCATGCAGTTTCCTGTACATTTTGTAATTTCACCCTATATAAACCGTGGTAGGGAGCTGGATACCGTGCTGTTAGGAATTAAATACAAACACTTTATATGCTCAGCACACTCATCATTCAGAAATCTATCAATGTTTGTTTGTTTGACTCTGGTTGCTGGATCTGTCTGTGGATGTGAGAACTGATTTGATACAGCGGAGTATAGTAGGAACAGCAAGGGAAAAATACAGTGACATCATACTTTATAAAATGCTATTGGAAGTAGAGAACAGCACTTCGAATGCAAACAGATGAAGGATCAGTTAACAATCTTTCACAACTAAAAAAAATGTGTGTGTGTGTGTGTGCATGTGCATGTGTGGGTGTTTATTTCTATGATTCCTAGAGGATCAGTCACAAGTCCTAGGCTAGCATTCTACCACTGTTACAGCCACAGTGCCCTTCTCTCTTTTGAAAGGATGTTGGAAAGGACTTCCATGGCTTTTAAATTCTTATGATGGGGTCTCTCTGTCCTTCGCAATTCACCTTTATGAGAAGGGATGACAGATGCTCACTGAATACACCGCATGTGTCCCAGTTATCTAGAAGGAGAGGTGCACCAGGGCAGCAGAGGGCCTATAGAGGCTATGTTAAATGTTCTTTTCCAAAAGAACCCTTTTCAAGCTTGTCAGAAACCATTATCTTCCACTAGTTTGCTTCTTGCTTCTGTTAGTTTTTTTCTTTGCTTCTCTTTGTGTCCTCTTGTCTGATTATTGGTGTTCAGTAATTAGGTTGATGGTGGCAAGATTAACTACCAATATTTACTAGAAGCAGTCTATATATTCTTCTGTTTATTTCTATCTTCCACAGACTGTTTACAGGTAAGGGTCAGTGTTTTCATGTTACATTGCTGCTGCGGAACTTATAAACAAATGCTAAGTGAATCGTACCTCACTGTTACAGGTGGACTCCATTACCTTTCCAGTGCAAGAATTAGCCTATTCTAGCAGTGAAAATGGTAGCTATCAATTTTGTTTGTCTATGTGAAAAGACTTGCTATATGAGAGCCTGGATAGCTCAACTGGTAGAGCATCAGACTTTTAATCTGAGGGTTCAGGGTTCAAGTCCCTGTTCAGGCGTTGACATTCAGACTTTGAAAGTTGAGCTTCACATGGTAAGTTTTTATTCTACGCCAGCCAGATGATAGCAGTTGAGGTAACAGTTTTAAAATTACCCTTCCCGAGGAACTCTGTATGGAAAGCTGACAGATCACAGAAAAGCTTCAGTTAGGGTAGATTTTGTTTTGTTTTGTTTTTGTTTTGTTTTGTTTTTCAAGACAGGGTTTCTCTGTGTAGCCCTGGCTACAGATCACATAAAAGCTTCAGTTCTAGAGTAAATTGGTTTTTTTGTTTGTTTGTTTGTTTGTTTTTTCGAGACATGGTTTCTCTGTGTAGCCCTGGCTGTCCTGGAACTCACTCTGTAGACCAGGCTAGCCTCCAACTCAGAAATCCGTCTGCCTCTGCCTCCCAAGTGCTGGGATTAAAGGCATACGCCACCACTGCCCGGCTAGATTGGTTTGAAAATATTGAAATATTCACTATGGTAAAGTGCAAGATTTAGATTTTCTGTCTTTCCATCTTACTGTTGAGCTCTTTGGCAGATGGGAAGCTCTCTGAGAAACTGTGACCATGTCTTAAGTGTAATGATAAGCACAAATGTCAGGACTTATTAGCAAGCTCTGTGCTGTGACAAAACACTCAGCCTACTAGATAGAAATAGTGTACATCGTTACCAGCCACCCTTGTAGTTTAGGCCAACCGGTATTAACAGTGTGACTGACAGAAGAGTAGACTGTGGGGGTTTTGTTTGTTTTTGTTTTTAAAAAATGTTGATTTTCCCTACCTGTCAGAAGATTATAAATTATAGATTATAAAGTCTCTATAAACAATTCTAAGGAGAAAATAAAATAAAAAACAACCCAAAACAACCTCTAGAATGAATATGCTCAGCCAAATCAAGAGTCGAGGACAAACTTTGCTTTGTTTTTAAAATTTATGTGTTCGAGCCTTTGTAAGTGTGTACCACACGTGTGCCTGGTGCCTACAGAAATCAGAAGATGACGTTGGACCCTTGGAACTGGAGTATACAGGGAACCAAGCTTGGATCCTATGCAAGAGCAACAAGTGCTCTTAACCGCCGAGGCATCTCTCCAGCCCCTTGCTTGTTTGACTGTCTTAAATAATGATGGACAATAGTAGCTCACGGACTATTTAAAGGCAGTGCATGGGGGACAGGATGATGGGTCAGTTAGAAAAGGATATGACGCACATTGTGGTGGTTTGAGTAAGAGTGGCCCCATAGACTCACATGCTTCCCTCCTAGTCGGCAGAACTCCTTTGGGAAGAATTAGAAAGTGTGGTCCTTGTTGGGCGAGGTGTGTCACTAGGGGTGGGTTTTTAGGTTTTAAGAAGCCCACACCGGGTCTCTCTCTGATGCACCGAGCTGAGGATCAGGATATAAGCTGTTAGGTGTGTCCCAGTGCCATGTCTGCCCGCCTGTCGCCTTGCTTTCCTACATGATGCTCATGGATTTTTCCTCCAAAACTGTAGGCAACCCCCAAATAAATGCTTTCTTTTATAAGTTGCCGTGGTCATGGTGTCTCTTCACAGAGATAGGAAATTAAATATATTCAGGAGAAAATAAAATGTCACAATGAAACCATTACATTGTATGGTAACAATAATTTAAATGAAAAGTAAAAATAAGTGATGCCAAAGATATTGATTCTTCATAGGTACAAAAGTGGTTATTTACCTACATTTTAGACTGCTGTTTAAAAATAAATTCAAAATGGATCATAGGCTCAAAGCAAAAATATAAAATTGTAAAAATTTTAGGAAAAAAACAAACAAAAGAGTGAAAGAAAAGAAAAAAAGAATGGTTCTACAATGTAAAGAGTTCTCAGGCTTAGAGTCAAAGGCAGAGCATAAGTGAAAAATGATTAACTAGTTCATCAAAATTAAAGACGTACTCTAGAGACTGTTAGATACATCAAAAGGCAGGCTGCAGAGTTGGAGAAAGAGTGACAACCAGATTCATACTGAGAACACACAAAGAACCCTCACTGTTAAAACAACAACAATCCAGTTAGAACAGGCAAAAGACCCATTGACTAGGAAACACAAGGGGAAGTCAGAAGAGGCCCAACATCATCACCAGTTTGGGAACTGTCCATAAAATAACAAATGCTAGGCTGCAGAACACAGAGACCTGGGCCTCTCATACGGTACTCATTAAGAATGTAAAATGGTATAGGCATTTTTAAAAAACACGCTGATGGTGGTTTTTTTTTAATTATTTATTTTAATCTTGTGTTTAAGAGTGTTTACCTTGGGGTGGGGGTGCTGGAGAGCCGACTCAGCGGTTAAGAGCACTGACTGCTCTTCCAGAGGTCCTGAGTTCAATGACCTATAATGTGAGGCCCTCTTCTGTCATGCAGGTATACAGGCAGATAGTCACTCATACAGATAAAATCAATAAATCTTAAAAAAAAAAATGTTTGCTTGCTGCATTCTCTCTCTCTCTCTCTCTCTCTCTCTCTCTCTCTCTCTCTCTCTCTCTGTTGTGTGTGTGTGTGTGTGTGTGTGTTACTACAAAGGCCATAAAAGGACATCAATTCCTATGGAACTGAAGCTACCCATCCCATGGCTCATAATCAAAGGCAAGTCTAGTTTCAGACCTGTTGCTGAGCATGGAGGCACCAGGCATGCACATGATCACACATATGCATGCAGGCAACATACCTGCACATATAAAATTGAAAGTAATAAAAATGTCTCAAAACAAAACAAATTTAAAAACAGATTAGGAGTCTCTGAGGGAATTAACAATGCCTGGTGGTATGAACACAGCCCATCCATAATGACCACCGGTCCTCTGTTTTGGGAAGGTTAGCATGTTTCATGGATCATCTGACTCTAGGAGGACCTTCTGTTTCAATTATCATTCTATATGTGACAGTATCTTTCGAACCATCTTGTAACTCCAAAGTAAATGAGTTAAAATCAATATTGTAATGGTCATAATGGATATATTTATATTGAAAAACCTTTTTTTGTGTTTTTATTTTTGCACAGCAGTGATGGTGCACGCCTTTAATCCCAGCACTAAGGAGGCGGAGACATGTGGATCTCTGGGAATTGGAGACCAGCTTGGTGTACACAGTGAGTAGTACTACACCACCTGAAATTACATGATGAGATCCTATTTCAAATAAATTATTTGAAAAATAATTTAAAATTATGTGTGTGTATGTGTGTTTGTGTCTACACATGTCCCAGTGTCCTTGAAATTCGAAATGTAGTATATTATCTCCTGAAGCTGGAGTTGGGAGGTGGTTGTGAGCCTAAGGATATAGGTGCTAGAAACTCAATCAGGGTCTTTTGCAAGGACCGAAAGGGCTGTTACTGTGGCGGTTTCTCTTCAACCTTCACGACTGCCATGTTTGTAAAAGAAATGGAATATAATAGTCATAGGATGCTGGGTGGCGGTGGTGGTGATGCAAGCCTTCAGTCCCCACAGGAACTGCCTCTCAGAGTTACAGGACAGCCAAGGCTGCACAGAGAAACCCTATCTCAAAAACCAACAAACAAAACAAAAACAAATTAAAAATAGTAATAAGAGAGTAAACTCCATTTGTAAACTATGACTTGCTGGAGGCGCTGGTAGATGGCTCGTTGGCTACAATAGCTTTCGGATTCCACCAACCACATGGTGTCTCACAACTTTCTGTGGTCAAAACCCTCTACTGACCAGCACCAGGCATGAATATGATTCACATACGTACGTAAAGAAACATAAACATTTAAAAGAAAATATTACTTAATGGGGTTGGCATCTCTGATTCTCATATAGATGTAGATAAATATTTGTATATTGTGATTTAATGTCTTTGTGACTGTTGCAGTCAGAAAAACTTGAAAATAGGTTCGGTTATGTTTGAGTACTTTGCCTGCATGTATGCCTGCACACCTAAAGAGGGCATCAGATCCATTATAAATGTTCGTAAGGTACCATGTGGTTACTGGAAATTAAACTAAGAACTAGTGCTATTAACCGCTCAGCCATCTTTCCAGTCCCAAGATTTGTCTTTTAATAACTAAATCTGAAGAATTCTCTTGAGATGCCAGAGACCTGAGAGGATAGGACAGATAGGCTATCTTTGGGTTCAGAACAACCCTAGAGACACAGACTGCTTACCTGTTTGCCTGTCTGATTCTCTGCCTCTGGCTTCTCCTTCCCATGTTTGACAGACATGGCAGAAGTCAAGCACATGCTATCTAGTGTTGGCTTGAGGAAATCTTCCCAGACAAGAAGATCAGCCATCCTAACCTCAAGAAGGCCCAGAGGCTTCCAGCAGAGATTGTCTACTAAGGAGACCCACAAAGTGGCTACAAAAAGACCAGGGTGTTTATTTGGTTCCGCCAGGGGGCGCTCGTACCCCGCAGTGGGGAGGCCTCGCAGGGCGGAGTCGGAGGATTTTGCCCTGTTTTCCCTTTCGGATGAAGCAGAAGCCGATTTTATTGGGTGCGTGGAAAAGCAATGGTGAGTAAAATAAACTAAAACAATAAATTAAAATGAAATAAAATAATAGCTTAAAAGTGACCGCCCGTCTCCCACCACTGGAGACCGAGGCTCGCACGCTTTTAGAAACGCGTGGCGGGCACGCAGGGACTGTTATCCACAGCCTTCCTGAAAGCCCTGGCACTCAGACAGAAGCCAAAGCAAGAGAAAGGACCTATCTGTTAGTTTATCTTCTATTTCTTTGTCTTTGTCGAAACTATTCCACACTCAATCAGATCGAAATTGCCCTAGCTATGGACCCATTTGAATCGGGAATTCGATGTTTGTTTTTCTGGGGTGTGTTAGTTTGTTTGTAAACCCTATGCCCGTGAGACCAAATGAAAACTCTTTTAAGCACAGCGATCGCCTACGAGACTTGAGCAGAAACTAGTGAGGAGGCTGTATGGCTCCGTACTCTGGCGTGCAGACAGGGAGGAGGCGTGGGAGTAAGTTAATAGTGAAACTCCAATTTGTGTAGTGGAGAGAATCGGAAAAAACAAAAACACAACACAACACAACACAACACAACACAAAACAAAACAGAACACCATCAGAAATGTAAAAAAAAAAAAAAGTAGGAACGCAAGAAGGGTAATGTTCACCATTAGAGAATAAAAGAGCAGCACACAGGACGTAGTAGCAGAGTGGCGCAGCGGAAGCGTGCTGGGCCCATAACCCAGAGGTCGATGGATCGAAACCATCCTCTGCTATGAATTGTTTTGTGTAGTGCTTTCGCAATTGGCGACACTGTTAAAGTCAGACTAGGTTTTATTTGGACAAAGCTATATTAAACAACTTTGAGCCCTTTCCGATTTTATAGGCTCTCCTCTCAGTTTCTTAGCAACATTCTCCTACGGTAGATACTTTCAGAAGTCTGCTTGATCAGCTATTGTATATCGTGTATGTAGTTCTTTCTACTGCCCAACAACCTAGATCCCAAACATTCACTCAACCATGTTCACCCAGGAGGAGATAACATATTCCGTGTATTTTTGATACACCTCTTATTAATGGCTTGCTTTTTCTTAAATTTGTATCTGAAGATAAAAAAACAAAACAAGTAGTTACTTTCTACTTCCCATCCTTGATTTTTGTTCTCTCTCTCTCTCTCTCTCTCTCTCTCTCTCTCTCTCTCACACACACACACACACACACACACACACACACACACACACACACACAGTCCTTTGTAGGTGCTAGGACAGGCACATATTGAGGATTTTTAGGTATTTACTGAGGACAGTCACTTGCCTCCTCCTCGTAAACATGATACAAAACTGTAGGTAAGTAAAATGTTGTGTTGACGTTTACAGTCATTGTAAATGTCTTACAAACTTTCGGACTTCCTGAAAACAGAATGACATCCCACAAAAATGCTCACCATATCCTTTGGTATTTTAGACACCTCTTTAGCTATTTTTCCAGAATCCAAAATAAGTGCATTTGTGGTATTATTACACAGCAATCATGGTATTTGTTACACATATTTCTGGATCTCTTATAGGGACTGTATGGTTTGCTTGGTAGCCTTCTAAACTGAATTTGGGATTCAGAGGTTCAAACTCACACCCGGATGTACTGAATTTCTCTTCTCTTCTCTTCTCTTCTCTTCTCTTCTCTTCTCTTCTCTTCTCTTCTCTTCTTTCTTTCTTTCTTTTTTTTTTTTTTGGTTTTTCGAGACTGAATTTCCTTTCTTATGTAATGTTGTCTGTCACATTTTTGTACCCGACAGTGAATATTTAAGGAACTGTACATTAAATATCCCATGAACTCTTGAATGTGACTTAAAAGGTTGTTTCCAAAACCTAGAGTCCTTCTGGAAGATGGTGTGTTTTACTTGTGGAAGAGATGTGGAACACTGGTGGCCAGGGGCTCGATCTGGAGGATGGCCTCTAAGACAGTGTGCAATGACTGAGCTGTACCTGCTGGTGTTCCTGTCCCTGTCCTGCTGGTGCTGCTGCCCCTGTCCTGCTGGTGCTCCTGCCCCTGTTCACTTTCTACTTAATGTGGGAAATGAGTAACGAGGGTAGCGTGGCAAGAGAACCCCTCATTCTGGAGTCTGTTTGAAGCGACTGACAGCTTAAAATCATGCTTTCCAGCACAATTAACATTTGCTTTGACAGTTGCCAACACAGAGACAAAATTACTTTTATGTAGAAATATTTTCAAATAAAATGTAGAAGTAGGCATGGTGGCTGCTGTATGCCATTAATCCTAGCTATTAAGAGACAGAGGCAGGTGGATCTCTGACTTGAGGACTGACTGGTCTCCACAGGAAGTTGGAGGCCAGCTAGGGCTGCATAATGAGACTCCTGAAAAGTAAAAGAAACTTAGCTAGCAATAAACCAGACTGAAGGCTTGAATATGTATGACATGGGGGAGGGCTACTCCATCTCCTCACATTTTCCAGGAATTTCACAAATAAAACCACTAAGGTCACAGAGTCAGTAACCTAATATCATGGATTCCTATGGTCTATTGTTCCTTGTCAATGGCAATCCTGTTAGTTGCCACCAAGGAACTGCCTCACAATTTCATTTAAATTCCTTAGCAATCATTTAAAGATAACTTTATAACTCTTCTGAATCATATTTATGAAGGACAAGTGGGTACAATTCAGAGAAGCTCATAGCTCTAGCTGCCTTGCTAGCCACCCCCCAACCCTCCACCCCCAACCCTCCACCCCCCAACCTCCACCCTCCACCTTCCACCTCCCCTGTTTCTGGGCACTAAGCTTGATTACTATGGTTGGTTTTTTTTTATATTTTTATTCATGTTTAATGGTCTCTTAATTACCTTTTTTAAAAACCAGAATGGATATAGAAATTAATGACAAGGGCTGGTGAGATGGCTCAGCGGTTAAGAGCACTGACTGCTCTTCTAGAGGTCATGAGTTCAAATCCCAGCAACCACATGGTGGCTCACAACCATCTGCAATGAGATCTGATGCCCTCATATGGGTGTCTGAAGACAGCGACAGTGTACTTACAAATAATAAATAAATAAATCTTTAAAAAAAAAAAAGAAATTAATGACAAAATGAATACTATAAAATTGCCGCATCTTTTTAAGTTAAACAATGTAGTTCTAACCCCCTTTTATAAGGTGTTAAAGAAATTTCAGTGCAGCTGGACATAGTGGTACACACCTTTTATCCCACCATTTGTGAGGTTGAGACAAGATCATTACAAGCTTGAGACCACTCTGAGCTACACAGTAGTGTAGTCTACACAGAGTGAGTTCCAGGCATCCAGGGATACATAGAGGAACTCTATCTCAAAAAAACAAAAACAAAAGATAACAACAATAACACACACACACACACACACACACACACATCATTTAGCTGTTATCTTTCTGTTATCTCCTTTATTCTTTCTTCTGCCCCAGTCTTAAGCAACCAGCAATCATTCTGGTGGATTTGGATACTCTGTTTCATTACATGTGTGGTGAACTCATACAGTTGTTCGTTGTCAGGATACATTGTAAATACATCTTATGTCTCATTCAGTCACCCTCATTCAAGTTTTAGTCCACCTCCATCCCCAGTTCCTCTGTACAATAGCCTCTTGAGGACACTTCAGAGTTGGATGCATCCCTCTTTATTCGTACCGTGTTTACATGCTAGGGGAATCACAGTGTGATCTTCTAGAACTGTTTAATATTTGTAGATGTTCTATTGTTGATACATAGATGTTCATAATTTCTATATTTTCTGAATATCTTCTAGTAGTTTTGTGTATGTGTGGGGTACATTCGTGTGTTCATGTAGAGGCTCTCCGCTTTAAAATTTTAAAAATTACATTTCGTGTATACATTGTGTGTGTGTGTGTGTGTGTGTGTGCGTGCGCGAGCGCGTGCTATTGCTATATTGTGTGTTTGGAGCTCAGCAGACAGCTTGTGGGAGTTAGTTAGCTCCTTCCACCAAGTGGATGCTCAGACTTTGCCATCTTGCTTGTTATATTGTTTTGAGAAAGTGTTTGGTTAGCTACTTGTTTTGTTTTGGGTGGAATGTAAGATTCTAGCTCATGGACGGGCAGAGTTCTTTGATAGTAAGTCCATTGGCCAATATAAGGGGTGTAGAGTGAAACTTTCTGTGTTCTGTAAGAAGTCAGTTTCATCTTCAACTCCTACCAACTTGTTCAACACACTAATTCTGCAAGTGAATAGTGGTTTGATCGGGAAGAGGAGTGTCTTCTAAATAGACACTTTCCCACCATGGTGTAAGTCAAACAGGTTACAAATCCGGGCTTTACCCACTGAAAGCACAGTCCTGGGTTTGGCCATGAGGAGGCCCCGATAGAACTCACAGAAGTTACCTCAGTAAGCTGCTGCCTTTCCCCATTGACAGGTCACAATGCCCTATAGCCTGCCTAAACAGTTTCGTCGTGCTCTCTTGAGCACATCCATTCGTCCCCTCACCAAGTACGGTGAAGGGGATCAAAGCGCCCAGGGTCGCTCCCAGCTCAGAGTTTGGGGAACTGGGAGGCGCACCGATGCGCATCCAGGTCCAAGGCCGGGTCCTGTCTGGATGCTGGACACCTATCCCCCTTGAGCTCTGCCGGTGTGGCACTCAGACCGCAGACCCCAGAGGGGGCTGACGTGCTTGCCGAGGCCCGCGTGTCGCCAGCTCCCCGGTTCCCTCGCGCTTTCCAGGCGCTCGTGGCCCAACCGTCACTTGAGCAGCGGATGCTTGGATTCGGCCACCTCCGCCGCGGTCTGAAACATCAGAAGTTGAAACGGGGCCAGAAGTCACCGCCCGCCCGCGCCTCTCAGCATGGGCAGCTACCTGGGCAAAGCGGGATCCTCGCCGCGGTCCCCAGCACAGGGGCGCGCAGACGCACGGGAGAAGCCTACGACCCGCCGACCCGCTAGGCCCCTCTACCAGGTCCACCGTGTGCAGCATGTCCACCGCGCCCAGCCCGCCCGGAGACACAAGCCGGCCCGGAGGCCGCCCAACTGGGATCCCGCCAATCCTGCCGCTTTCGTCAGTGAGGCCTGGAGGCGCTTCCCCATGAAGAGGCTACAGAACCCCATCATGGGCTCTCTTCCTTCAGACTGGTGGGAAAGTTACCTGAAACGTAATATTTGGTCCCTTCGTCACCCTCGGGCCACATGGAGTCCGGTGACAGTCAAGATCTCGCCTCCTGAGTGGAGACCACGGCCTTTGTTCCCAGCATCAAGAGTGGTGAACTCCGCGGGACCTTCCGAGGAGCCACCAGGCCCCTGTGGGAAGGACCCGGTGCTGAGGGCCCTCCTCGAGTGCAGGAAGGGCAGAGCCAGGTGGGAAGAGCCACTGTTCCCTGACAGCTCCGACAGTCAAAGGAATTTGGCCACCGTACGGTCCGCCTTTAAGCCCCTGTTGAAAAGCGGAGGCACTGTTTCGTTTGTGGCCAGGCCTGGGTCTCTGAAAAGGAGTCTCCATGCCCAGAGCTCAGATCATAAATGTAAGAGGCCCAGTTGCTCCTCCGTGGCGCTCTTGGCCAGCATACACACCCGAGGCCCCCTCAGCACGAAAAGAAATGCTATTACCAGCTCTTACAGTTCTTCTAGAGATCTCTCAGAATCTTGGAAGAGACATTTTTCCAGGACAACAGTCCAGACTCCAGAATGGCCATTGAAAAAGACAGGAAAGAGTTCTAATTCTCACCTCTTAGTCACACCCAGCAGCTCTGTTCAGCGAAATGAAAAGATTCCTCTACTGCAATCTGGTCCTAGGGACCTGCTGACTGTACCTTACCAGCAAGGTCCTGTTGTCACAGAAGAGGACCCACCATTAGAGGGGCAAGCTGTGCCGAGCAACCAAACCACAGAAGCTACAACTGGGACAGCCACAGACTCTGTTCCAGAGATCAGGGCTGGTATTCAGCCTCCCTTGTCTCTCAATTGGTCTTCTTCTGAGACAGTACTTAGTACCCACGTGAACCCTCAGCTGGAAAACTTAAAGAATATGCCTGACTCACGTGGGTGCTCACAGTTAGAGCACATTCAAGGCATCTCTTCAGACTCAAAGCCCTCAATTGCTTCCATCCAGGCATCTCCGAGCTCTCCCACCACACCAGTCACTGATTCCACCTGGCCATCTTCAATCCCTCAGGCTCACAGGTCTGCTGTGCCCCCACACTCATCTGTCATTATCCCCACAGCACCTACCACACAAAGCCCTTTGGTTGGGGTGGTGAGTAGTCCAATTCTCCATCTTCCTGCATCTGTCCTTCCTGTGGAGAATTCTCCTCACTTGGCATTAAGACCTGTTTGGGAGCCTGTGCACAGTACTGAGGTTAGAAGTGCCTCCTCACACTCCAGAATTTCTGTCATGGCTGAGGCATCTTCAAGCTCTTCTCTCTCCACAACTCCAGGTATTTTAAGGCCCACCTTCAAGCCTATCTTTGGCAGTATAGAACCGCTTAAATCTATGTCCGAGACAGCTCCTGTGTCCGCCAGGCAGCGCTCGCCTTCACTGAATTCTGATTCTACCCATCTTTTCCACAGCCTAGCCAGCACAGCCCCCTGTGTGGTGACATCTGCCATTCCAGACAGCACATCCAAAGACCCTGGTGTGGGTTTGAACATAGTGACCAGCACCACGGGCACCTCTTGCTCTGTTCCTTCTTGCGAGACTTTACTGCTGGGCACTTCTCAGGACTTTCCTTCAGCCACTGATTTGATTTTCCCTTCCCAACAGCCTTCGATTCCCTCTGTACACACGGTTACTATCTTTAGCCAGGTTCTTACTAGTGCCATCAAGATATCCCCTCTCAGAAGCACTGATAAACTGAAGGAGGTGAGCAGCCCTCTGGCCACATTGGGCTTATCATCTGCAAACCAGCCTCCAGTGACCTCAAGCACCTCCAATATGACTTCAGCACTCACAGCATCTTTAGGGTCAAGCCCAAAGCCACCTTTTCCACCATCCCAAAGAAATACTTCTCAACCTTCACCTGGGGCCATAGATGGGCTAAAGCAATCTTCTCTCCAACTAGCTCCTGCCCAAAGCTTCAGTACCTCTTTCCTTTCAGAGAACTCAGGTGTGTCCCCAACCCAGATGTTACCACCTGCTCAACTAGACCTTAGCAAGACCACACAGCCAGCTTGTGGGGGGTTAACATCTTCAGCTCCCATCATCCACACTCCAGCCACCAGCCATGCAGGCTGTGGCAGCACTCTGGCTGGGTTTCCATTCAGCAAGGGTAGTTCAACTGCCCTTAGGGTTGTCAGGCAGAACCACCAGAGTGGGACCTACAGTTCAGCATTTGGCAGCACAGCCCTGAGACCTTTTGCTTTTGGAGGGTTAGTGACCCCCATGGATTGTGGGGAGCCTGAGGTCATTGTCACTGCCCCACAAAGGAGTATTTCTGGCGCAAGACAGAGTGTGACCCCAAGCACCCTCGCTCCCTTTGTGCAATGCTGGAACCAGAGCATGCAGGGCCCCCCTAACCAGATCACACCTTTGGCTAGCATTCCTGCAAGAAAGATCATGTCTGGGGCTCCCTCTTTGGTCCCCTTTGCCCAGAGTACCCCTGTACCTGGAGCAATTAAGGCAGGCAGTAGTCTTGGCTTTGGGATGTCCTCTCCAACTGTGCAGGGTTCTGTGGGGAGAGATCCTTTCAGATCATTGGAACCTTCATTCTGTATTGGTACAAAATCAAAAACCCTAAGGAATCGGGAGCCAGGGCGCTCCCGAAAACATCACACTTACAAGAAATAGCCCACTCTCTCTGTCACACTGCAACAAAGAGCCTCAATCTCTTGCAACTCTCTGTAACAAACATATCCAAGACCCAAAGTGAAAGCTGTAGGTGTTCCCTCCGTGTGTCATAATCTAAGTCTTCCAAGAAGGTAGACCACCAGTGTGTCATCAAGCGCTGGCAGAGAATGGGGCTGCAGGAGACTAAAACCACAGGAGCAGAGTAGAAACTTTGACTTCCTTTCCACCCACTCCTCCCTGTGAGCTCCACCCCAGCACAGCCTCCCATTTAAAGGATGGTCATGGCAGGAAGATGCCAAGCATCTTTGGGGGGTAGATAGATAGGTTGATCCTATAGAGACACCAAGTTCTCAGTTCTCAGTGCTTGTTCCTTGGGGGGTTTCCTGGGAGTGTCTGGGTGTGAGCTGATCTGTCTTCATCCTATTGTTGAGGATCAAGGTGATCTCTGAGAATTTCCCTGTGTGTTGCTCTTTGCCCCACCTTCTCTATAAAGTTGCTCCAGTCTTTTCACTAAGAAGTAGTGGCTTAGTCCCATCCTTCTTTAGGTCAATTTAACATACAAGACTAACTAATGAAGATTCAGCCTGTCAGATCTGAAAGAAAGGTCATCCCTCAGTACAGGAAGGGGCGGCTCTTGACAAGTTCCCTCAAGAATCAAAGCAGGCCTATCTCTCTTTTCTATCTACTAGCTTCTCTACTTGCTGCCTTCCACTTGGCCTTCATGAGAGATTTAATCTTCTCACTCTGTTAGTCTCTGTGTGTGCGGTGTTGGGTTTGGAGGAAGAATGATCTGTAAGAGTGTGAAGTTGGCAAAGCCAAATTTCAATTGCATAAAAGTCTCCTGCAGCTTGACTGATGGGACTGACTAGCACTGCTTCAGGTTGCAAGGTTGACTCGCTCTAGGTGCACAGCTGCAGTGTGACCTTAAAGGATGGATTACCAGGGAGCCGGAAGGCAGGGGAGAAAGATGGCCAGGATGCTGAAACCTTCTTTCTTGTTTCTGACACCATAGACCATGCTAGGAACTGCAAATGCCCAAGTAGGGAAACCAATACTTACATTTCATTTTTATTTTCTTTTTATTGGTGCTTTGTCAAATCAACCCTTTCAATATTCACATCTTTCTCCTAGAGGGTCAGCAGGGCATGAAACCCTTAGGCCAAGCAACAAAGCATGGAAAGGTGAAAACATCAGGCATCTAAGCTGATTCCAGCTCTCAGGCCAGTAGGAAGTGCATGCGTAACCTGGATATCCTCCTTAGCACTTCTTAGCACCTCCACACACGAAGGCATACATGCTTCTTTGGGTACATTTATTACATTTTCATTCTATTTTATTTTATGGATACCTGGGAGAAAATCTAATTGAAAAAGTAATTGACCTTAAATTGAATGATAAAATAAAAATATATTGTTGGAAAAAAAAAGTCTACGATACAGGAATTACTGTCAAGCTCATATAGGTAACAGCAGAAAAAAATGTTAACAAATTTGCCTAAAGTCACTTAGAAAAGACTAAATTTAAACTCTGGTGACTGCAGATGTGACGATTTCTCACTCTCTAATCACCAAAGTTAGAACTGCCTGACTCCAAATATCTGGTAGTTGGCATTGATCTGTCTATTTGTGTCTATGTGAGCTATTGGAGCTTGAACCTAGGACCTCACAAACGCAAGTACTTGACCATTTAGTTACGTTCTTAGTCGTGTTTCAACTTTAAAGGGTTTCCATATCATGGCTGTACAATGTGTGCACTGCCACGTGTGTCGGTGGAGCACAGTCAAGGTCAAGGGATTACCTTGGTGAGCTTCTCTCTCTCTCCCATGTGGGGTCCAGGTTTTAGGGACTGAGCTGCTATCACCAGACTTGTGCAGCAAATACCTTAGCCCATGGTGTCCAGTTTCAACTTTTACAGACATTCCCAAGATTGAAATCTTATTGAATGAGGACAGAAAGAAAACTGTAGACACTACCCTCTGCTCTTTGCAGTGTATAGAGATAGTTGTATGACTTGCTCAGTTCTTGGTCCTGGTCATTCAGTGGTCAAGAACAATTCCTATTTAGGACAATAGGAATTTAGTATAGAATTGTTAAACAGCTGATGGTTCTATCTAAAGGGACAAGAGCCTAGAAATGAGAGTGGACAGAAGATTATATTGACCATGGCTGACCCTAAACTTGAACTCTGCCTGCCTGCATTGTAATAAGAAGGACAATCTTATTGCAGGCTAGCCACAAATCATGTGCTCAGACAGGAAAGGAAGGTCACTAAGATGTATTGAGATCTCTTCCAAAACCGTCATGTTCAGATAGCAGAAGAAAGTGGACATGACTACAACGCATATGATATAATGCAGACAGCATCCTGAATACAATGGGTAGCTGTGAAAATAGACTGAGCAGCATAGAAGTAGGTCAATACTTAACTTTTAGATTACTCTGGCTGTCCTGTGAGAAGAAAATAAAATAGGAAAAGACTGGGTACTTAGGGGTGTTTGTAAGAGTCTTTTTTGGGTAACAGAGAAAACATTAAAAATGTAAGATGGGGAGGGGTGGGAAGTAATAGTAGAATGTCTTCCTAGAATGCATGAAGCCATGGATTTTATGCCCAGCATTAAAAACCTACATGAAGCAGCATACGTCTATAATCCCAGCACTGCAGAGGCGATCAGAAGTTCAAGGCCATTCATTCTCCTAGGGCTGCGTTATTCAGAACTTTGTTGAAAGAAAGAAAGAAAGAAAGAAAGAAAGAAAGAAAGAAAGAAAGGAAGGAAGAAAAAGAGAGGGAGGGAGAAAGAAATAGAAAGAAGAGAAGGAAGGAAAGAAGGAAAAGAAAATCCAAAGTGAGGATAGGTTATGGAACAGAATTTGGGAAAAGGCTCTGACTGGGATTTCCTCAGTTGGTCCCTTAGAGTATAGGTTGTTTCTTTCTAATGCTTGGATGTATTGGATGGCCCCAGGAAATTGCAAAGCTCATCCTCACCTCTGAGGGTTCAGCCTACCCTCTTACATGACAGTACCTATAGTCAGAAGACAGCTGGGGTATCCTGGGTTACCTCAAGAAAACATATAATAAGATAAAAAGAGTTGGCTCTTGAATCTTCTGGATTTGATTTCCCAAAGGCTTGAATTGAGTTTCAGAAAAGCGTAGAGTTTGGAGACAGTGAGGTATCCAGGAAATGAGAAAGATTCTGGAGGAGCAAGCAATTAAGAGTAGTCAGGGGCTGGCAGGATGTCTCAGTAGGTAAAGGCACTGGCTGCCAAGCCTAACGACTTTATTTCGATCTCCAAGACCCACTTGTTAAAAGGAGAAAACTATTGAGTTATAGTGTCAGAAGCCCAGCACTGAGAGAGGCAGGCTGATCTACAGAATGAGTTCTAGGACAACTACATAATGAGTCTTTGTTAGAGAGTTAGAGGGAGAGGTGAAGGTGGAGGTGGACATGTGGAGATGTGGAGGTGTGGAGGTGTGGAGGTGTGGAGGTGTGGAGGTGTGGAG